>NW_024879183.1:858263-869051 GCF_018340385.1 Cyprinus carpio
ACACCGGAGAGAGATGTAGTGTATATGTTATTACAAAATATTTATTGTAAAAAAACATAGCTTGTTCTTTTTGTTTTTTGTTTTTTGTTTTTTTTTTTTAACTTTTTATCATCATATAAGTATATCCTAAAAAAAGTATCACAGTCCTGAAAAATATTTAAAGCAGCAGAACCGTTCCAACTTGATAAGGAATTCATTCATATTGTAGAAAGGAGTTCTAAAGGATCATGTGATAAATGATCCTAAAATTCAGCTTTGCATCACAGAACTAAATGATAAATTTAAAGTCGACTAAATTTAAAAAACAAATTATTTTAAAGTGTAAAATAAATATATCACATATTACTTTTTTTCGTATTTTTGATCAAATAAAGGCAGGCTTTTGATGAGCAGAAGAAACTTCTTTCAACACATTAAATAGTAATGTTTCCAAACTTTTGACTGTTAACTGTGTGATATATATATATATATTCTATCATAGTATAATTAAATAAACAACGATATATATTAGGGAGGCACTGAATTGAAATAATAACCACACTTTATTAAAAAAAACAATTGATGAAATTTGGCAGATATATATTAACATTAAATATAAATATATTATTTTTTATTTAGTTAAATGCAAAAGATTGAACAGATTTTTACAAATAATCCAAATAAGTTAGTCCTACAAGGCTATTATTATCAGATCCTGTGAGCCGAGCAGAGCATCATGAGAAGGTAGCATCATTTCACCAGCGTTGCCCAGTACATTTATTTGCAATTGTTGCATGTGTTGACATTCAAATGCAAATGTAACTTGCACATTTGTGTTTCAGTGTCTTACAATTGTCTTACAGCGATCACCCTGTCATTTTGGAATAGCAATAGAAGGTCTCTTCAGCATATCCTTCGAGGTGTTAACGTTTCATTGACGCAGGCCGTTTTAGATGGCGGCACATCAGGTGCTGAAAGTGTGCGGAGCAGTTTGGAAATTTGTAGAGTCCGTGCAAATAGCTCTTCAGACCCCTGCGCCAAACATCCCCTTCCTCAGACCAGGATAAGGTGGGCAGAAAACCAGGTAGTGCAAGGACACTGTCTGCCTCAACTCTTGAAAGGGATGGAAGATCGTGGTTGATCGCTGGGCACCTCAGCTTATTCTTCACCACATAGATCACTCAGACAGGTAAGGCCAGATGCTGTGGAGTTGTCGCCAGTGGCCAAGAAGGCTCTTATTATTGAGTTGCATAGATTGCCATGGGAAGAGTGCCATATGCAGTGGCAATACGAGTAACCAGTGCTCAAGTACTCTATCTGGCGCGGAGGCGAGTGGGGGATGGCCACGACCATCCACTTCCTGTAAATTGGATGAACAGGGTCTGTTGTGGGAAAGTCCTGAACAGATTCAGCAAACTCTTCGACAGTTTAGAAAGGTACACGTTGTCAAGCCGTGAGTTGAGTGCCTGTAAAAGAACTGTTCGCAGGAGGCAGAGAAGGCACTTGTCACTGGTTGTTGGACTACGGAGAGGTATGACCAGAGAGGTTGTGGCGCGCGTGACTCTTATCCAGTTGCAGGTAAGCTGTCTATTTGTGGCCGGGGAGCTACGTCCCCCCATAAGCCACTGCCCCCCCATCCTGGAGACGTCCTGTGAAAGGGGCGAAACGTCCCGTTGTGACACTGGCACCGCACTCCAGCTGATGACCACGGAGCTTGACCCAAAGGGGCACTGGAGGGAGGTGTTGGCCAGGCAGAATGCCAAGCGAGGAAGTCCTTCTGTATTTTTGAAATTGTTATATATCAGATATATATATAATTTTATATATATAATAGCAATAGTATATCCACAGTACACGTCACAAGTTTGGAACTTCATTACTATTTTTTTAAAGTTGTATGAAAGAAGTCTCTTCTGCTCATCAGCCGGCATTTTATTCTTGATCAAAAATACAGAAAAAAACGATTGATATTGTGAAATATTATTACCAACATTAAAATAAAAAGTTTCTATTTGAATATACTGTAAAAACAATTTATTTCTTGATGCAAAGCTGAATTTTCAGCATCATTCCTCCACCAAACAATACCACCTGTAAACATCCAGTCTATCACACTAGCATTTAAAATCCTTCTAATATTCAGGATTTATTATGTATGTTGTGAACCAGTTCTGCTGCGAATATATTTACATGAATAGTCTGGCCTTCCTCTGGTTGTTTATTTTAACTAGCATTTGATTCAGCAATTACGGTTGTTACAAAAATTCTAATCAATGTTTATGGATAATAATGGATCAGTTCGGCTTTGTGTATCTTGTGGGTGAGACTTGAGTGTTCAGCTATTTTCTTTTTCAATAGGTGTGTTTGTCTGTTAAGAAGTCGCTCTATTCGGATTTATGGAAACAGACTTTGTACATGGACCGGAAGTGACAGCGAACTCCCTTTGACCCCGTTGGATACCTCCGTGGATGTTTTTTACCGCGCCGCGCAAAGATTCAGGGGAGTTGTAAGCATTATACTCTCTACACGGGTTTGAGCAGGGTGGATCGGCGTGTTCCGACTGTTACCACGTGGGTGATACCGAATGATACGCTGCTTCATTAGAAGTGCTGGGGGTTCATTGAGAGGAAATAGCCTGGTTATTTAGCGCAGAACTGTCTAGAAATTGGAGATGAGGAAGCCCTTTCTCACACGTTCGATGGAGCTGCTTCCAGACCACTGATCTGGCAGGATAATGATCCTGTGAATTCCGCTTTGCATCACAGACAGTCAGTGAAATATAGGCTGAGCTCTGGGTACGGTATTTGATTAGGTAGTGTGTAGCGGAAAAGCGCTGTGTTCAAAGATCTTGCACAGATCATTCCCAGGAACTCAAAAACCGGATAAAGTGCTGGGGATTTGGTCGAGGACCCGGTAAAACTTAAGGCATGCACGTCATGCACTATAACTCCATGACACAGCGGCATAAGAAGCAGGTCTGACTTCAGGAGGGGTCGCGCTAGATTGTAGGCCGCGCCAGATGTATAAAGAGGGAGAATACAGAGGGATAAGATGTAGCAACTACGTGGATGTCAAGCATCTGAGCATAAGAGCCTGTGGATATAGTCTGCACTCAATCAGCAGACTACAGAGACAAATGTAACAGAAATATCGCCGGGGATCACTTATCCTACAGGCTATTATTATCAGATCCTGTTGTTCCGAAGCTATGACATCAGGAAGAAGGTAGCATCATTGTCACCAGGCGGTGCCCAGAACATTTCTAGCGAGGCGGGAGAACATGCACGTGTTTTACAGTATCTAAATGCAAATGAGACTGTGCATCATTGTGTATCAGTGTCTTACATGGTCTTACAAAGCCGATCACCCTGTCATTTTGGAATAGAGATAGCAAAACTCTCTACATTTGCTGTGTCTCACATGTCCTGTGCAGCCTTAACTAGCCGGGGAGGAGGGTATACAGTTATTACCGCTAATCTCTACTCGCTAGAGTGTGTGTGAACAACTTCGTTACAATTTGAAGACTTAACATGCTGGTGGTCTCTGTCTCTCTAACAGTTTGGATGTGTGTGATTTCTGCGGCTAAATGTATAGCCGCATTGTAGTCAGCTGGACTCTGTGAGCGCATATGAAGAGAGTAATGAGCACTTAAGTAATGTTGTGTTAAAGAGCAGATGATGTGAGTACTTGACAGACACCTCGGTTTGTCCTCTCGCCAATTTGCATATACCGTAAATAACAGGATCGCCAGATTGTTAATGTTCTTCTCGTCTGGGAGGCTGCACATGTGGCGCTGTCACAGCATTAGTTGGATCAGAGGAGATATTTATAGCTCTATGTCCATGCGTTCACTTTCAACCGTCATATGTTTTTATGACTGTGTGCTTTCAACCTCATCTGTGCACCCCACCGCAATACTTACATAATAGCTGTAAAGGAGCTTAGGATTGAAGTACATTGATCCACTGGATGCAACTGAAATGAGGATTGTAAGACAAGTAACCCGCAGGGACAAACCCAGGGGGGGTGGTGACAGGAATTATTCCGCTGACTGGCGTGAGGTGACATGTGCTCCACAGGGTTGTTTCCGTAAGTCCCGTTGCACAAAATGTTCTCTCTGTGTCGATCGCACGGACGTGTGTATTGGGGCCAGACCAAAGTGCTGTAAGCCAACGTAAAGATTTAATGTAAACAAAATTTACACCTTGTAGTTTGGAACAGAATTTTTCCTCTCCTGGGATTTTACCATTACATGGATAAGGTGTTGCTCATGCTGCCTACAGATGATGATGTCATAACAGACACTCACTAAGTGTGCATCTTGTGTTTCTTTGCAACATGTTTTATCCAGCACCTCGTCCCTCCTAACTCCATACAAAACTAAACAGAGAGAGTGGATTAGGAGGGAGCAGGTGGACAGATCACACCCCCATTCTGTTACACATGCATGGAACTGCAGTGGAAGAAAGTGCTTTGTAGGAGGCATCATGGGTCTTTCGGTGGTGCACCTGTTTGCAAATTGACCTGTCACCTACATTATGGACTACTGCTTACACTCTATGCGTCACATGCGTCAGTACTAGTGTTCTGATACCTCGCATCAGCAGGAAGGACCCATCTCTTACGAGTATCCTCAATACTCATGAGGTTTACATCGTAAATTCATTATTCACTCCTAAGGTTATACAGCGTGCGTCATGCGCCAGAGCACTTGCCTGACACAGGGCAGTTTTGTTGCTGAGTGTTGAATTTCGTTGAACGCAAGGGTGGGATTTCCCAACGGTCTGTGATATTCGTCTCGCCTCTGATGTTTTTCTGTGACTACAGCTTGAATGACCAAGACGTTACTGTTGAGGCGGGGCGCTAGAAGAAGGATAATAAGGCGTGGGATGACAAAGATTATATGAGTGAACTTATGTTCATGCTATTCTTTTCAATAACTAGACTCGCGTCTACTCGGACGTTTCTGAACAACTTTGAACATGTACTTTTGAATCCGACAGTAGCGCCTTATGACGCCCTTTCTACCTCCATGTTAAGGATGACATTCTAGTCCAGCCATTTATACGTCTTGCCTACCAAAATGCGCTGGTCATTGTATCCTGAGATCAGTGTGACAACTGATACCACTGATACCTGTTTGCAATCAGTTACAGCCTAGATTGGCGTGGTATGGATTATAACTGTTTATCGATTTCAGGGGGGGTGCGGAACATTGACGGAGGAATCTGAAAGCACACATCAGCGGCGTGCTTCCAACCAGCGACAGCGAGATTCTATGTGAGATAAGATAACCGGGAAAGTCCCGGTTTTTCTCCGGGGAGTGGTCACGGAATACTGTAGTTCGATTAATTTTAAAGGTGTGGGTTCCAAATCGTGTAGTCATATCATCCCCAAAATTTGATAGAAAGTGGCTCTCTGCTGCTCGCTGCGAGGGGCGCACCCTTCAGCATGCACTTCACCATAACTCCATTGAAAATGGCCAAAAAGAAGCCATAATTGAAACTTGTCTGGGGGTGGTGGCGCATCATTGTGGATGGCTCTTACAGAGCTCAAATTGTAGCACACCACAGGCAGGTGTCGCGGGAGGGAATGTGTGTATTCGGGTGTAGAGGTTGGAGAGTTTATCTCAGGTGTAATGTAAGTACAGTAGGTTATGGAGTTAATAGGAGATCGGGTGAGACGCTGAACAGGCTGGATGTTGACAACTGAACGGTTGTGTCAGGTATTCATTGATACTTTACGTTTAAAAGGACAGCATTCCAAATGTAAATACCTATCTGTCATTAATGTAACACAAAGAGATAAACTCAATGTAATACATGTTAAGTAAACCTACAAGAATCGAAAATGGATGAGTTTAATGGTATCTCTATTGGATTGTCTGATTGGCTTCTTATATATATATATATATATTATATATATTATATATATATATCTAAAAAGTTGCTCTTTTCACTTAAAGAGGAAAGTGACATCCCCATAAAATGAAAATTGTAATATATTTATTCAAGTTTCCAAATCCGTCCTTGATTCAAATTTCTCATAAGATTAATGTGATTTGTCTAAAGACGATATACTATCGGAGAAAAATATGTATTTTAATTTGAAAAAACTACATATAAAATAGCTACAAGATAACATTTTGGTTAACTACAGTTGGCTCCATAAACTATTGACTAAATAGTAGTGACTAAAAGTTGACTAAAATGCAAGACTTTTCCGTTTGACTAAAACTAGACTAAACTATGATAAGACTAACTGACTTCTAAAATGTGACAAGATATTAAGCATTTTCGTCTCAGACTAAGACTAAGACTCTAAATCAGAAAATGGCCTGCAAAATTAGACAACATGCTGGACGCGAGGGGTTGCTTTAGTGGATGGTCTAGTATGGAGTTGCTCCATTCAGTGATCACAGGTGCTGATCACATGTTTTAAATCAGTCCAAGGAATGACGAAATGTCACGGCATGGTGACGTAGAGATCAGAGAGCTAAAAGCGCATCCGAAACAAGAGCGTTAGAGGTTCTGATCGTGAAGCAGTTGCCTCACAGGGTTGCCAGGGTCCATTATGTAACCTTGAGACCTTCCCCCCTTCAGATACTCGAGCTGTGTCCAAACGATTTGGGGGAAAGTGTACCCACCCACCATACGACATTCTTGTCTATTGTGAATCATTAGTTGATGCCACCGTTAAGAATCATAAGCATCCTGAACGTCTGGAGCTAGGTAGTACGCATTACTGTTTGCCTTGGGCCTCTAAGGCACAGAGTAGCAGAAACCGTACACACAGTGTGTCTTGCCCAGGAATGAACTAAGCCAGAAGGGACGTGAACAGCGGGAGCTATGTGGCCACCTTCGAAGACTATGAAAGGTGGGAGGGGGGGGTGTCGCTACCTGTGAAGACCGTTCCTGCAAGGAACGTCTCAGGAATCTTGAGAGCGCTGAATGTTTGTTTGTTCTGGCGAGTTATACTGGGAGACACCGATACCGCGTGTTCCACCCGCATAAAGGTTGAACAATCCATCTTTTCGAGGAAGGGTATGCCGTTACTTCTGTTGTTGGAGGAAGCTTCTGGGAGTGGAGTATGAGTTGCTCAACCACCTGAGTTAGGCGGTTATTAATGTGTGGTCTACACACACAGTAGCAGCATTTCCGTACCAATATTACTGCCGTGACTGTAATTCATTATTGCCTAAAGCAGGCTGTGATGGCAGTATAATTCAGAATTAACATTGAATTTGTGGTAGGGGGGTGTATTAGGCATTTGAATTATAGAATATTTCAATTTACCTAGCCTGGCTTGCCTCTGCGAGGAGATTGATAGCGTATGAAACAAAGTTTGAGCACAGCTTATGCATGTTAGTAGGTCAAACTTTTATTACTCCAGCTTCAGACGGTGGAACTTTATCATGCTGGGGGGTTGAAGTAACTAGATGATGAGTTCTAGTAAATGACAGAGTGTGAAAGTGAGATGGGATCCATATTTATGTAGAAGCAGATCTGCGGCACGTGAGGGCTGGTCTGCGAAATGAAACCCAGCAAAAAGTCATTACTTTTAATTGGGGCAGGATGTGGATGAGGCTATTTGTCTATCAAAGTGCCAAGAAAAAAAAGAAAGGGCTATGGTAGGGGCAGGGTGGTGAAAGGCAGCCGCTAGGCAGGCAAATCTGCTGGAATACTAGATCAGTGGTTCGTCAACCCGACAGCCCATCACAAAGTTCAAGATGCGGGCCCAGCCAGTGCTGAAAAACAAATGTAAGGAAAAGAAAAACCTTCAATTTTACAATTCAACTTTTAGTTTTATATTAACTTACAAAATGTAGCTAAATAAATATAAGCTTATAATGTTTTTCGTTAAGTAAAAATTTATTTCATATATTATTTTTCAGACTGAGCAGACCTGGTAGGCTATAGTGATTAACATTTTGCATTTAGTTAGCGAACATCTGTACAGAGGCAAGCATTTGGCAGAATAGTAAGTTAAAGAATGTATCTTGCAGCAGCCATTAGTTCGGTAAGAATGTGTGAGCGATCAGTTTGGACAAAGTGTTATCTAAGGGATGAAGAAAAGAGGCTAAAATGTGTAAAATGCCATGGAGGATAAAGACATCTCTGGAGAGAATGTTCATTGCATATTCCCAGAAAGTGCTTTTGCCAGTATGTGGATCAAGATAGGTTAACATTTGTGAACACACAGTTTGTCTGTAGTGTCGCGTGTCAAGCCATGTTTCCCGTGCGAGTTTTACAGACAGCAACTTACAATCACAACTTAATTGTGCGTAACTCTTTTCAAGCCGAATTTCACAAAAATTGATCAGCTCCCAACAGCATTAGGTGTTTATTAATGGTGAGTAGAATTATTCATTTTATTTATTTCAATGAATGTAATCCATTAGATATCATAATATTGTAGGCTAGGCTGATATTGATAAAGCTGGTTGGTTGTATATTGGTGACATAATATGTAAATGATTTATGAATGCGGCGACGGTGAGACATGCACTTTGACCATAGTGCAGCTGATAACAATTTACACGATAAGGTTGTATTAGTTAACATTAATTAATGCATTAGTTAACACGAACTAACCATGAACAAACACCATGAACAAGCATTAGTTAATCATTGTTAACGTTAACTCACACAATATGGAATGCATCTATTCACATTAACAGCACAATTAGTTAGCATTAATGCATTAGTTAACATGAAGTAATACCTGTAAAATAACCTTAATGTTTTAAGGTTAACATTACTGTACACTATTACAGTAGTTTAAGTAGCAGTTGACACACTGGAAATTTCTAACTCCCCAGGGTACCTTAGGTAAGCCAGCGTTTATCTTCTAGTGGCTTTCACCTTGGGGTCCACAGCAGGACAAAGTTACTGACAAAACAACTTGGTTTGTGGCCTAAATAAATGTGGAAGAAGAAGCACATGTATGACCTTGTTAAATTAATATTCAGACTTTTTGGAACTATTTTGTCAAAGATTTCTTTGTTGCTTGAAGGTTAATGAAGAAAGAACCACTTTTGGACTTGTATTAGTGTATATTGTAATCTTTATGCATATTATATATAGAAAAGAATACATAATAAGATGCTGGAAAGAAGATAAGTGTATCTATGACATAGTTATCATAGTGTGTGTTTAGTTTTGGGAAAGAGAGTATGTTTGTGTTCTCTTACTGATTTTGGACATGGGTCACCATGGTGTTTTTTTAAGTAGCTGAATGACCAAGTTACAGCTTAGCTATTTATAATCAGGTTTTTAAACATTATTAATAGTATTTTATCTGTGAACTTATGTTCAGCTATGCTTTTCAATAGTTTACAATCGCTCTAATCGGGACTTTATGAACAATTTTTACATGGATTGGAACGACAGCAACCCCTTTGACCCCTTTCTACCTCCAGTTGTTAACAAAATTCATTCAGAATTATAACTTTTCCTACCCGAAGCTGAGCAGACGCTGATCACTGTTACACTGCGCTCAAGGACAGCCTAAAACCCCCTCCCCGTCCTGCTTTCATTAAAGCTGATCATGACAGGAAAATACCTGTTATCGGGTCAGTCTACAAATGGAACTGAGGAAGCCCTTCTCACACTTCAGGACTGCTTCCAAAACCACGACTGGCAGATCTTCTGTGATTCCAGCAAGTCACAGACATTAATGAATATATCGGTGACTCTGTTACGGATTACAATTAGTAGTTTACTGAAAACAATTGTTCCAAAAATCAGCATCAGCTCATTTCCCAAATCAAAAAACCCTGGATAAATGCTGATGTCAGGAACAAAACTTAAAGCATGCACTTCAGCCTATGAACTCACAGTGACACAGCGGCATAAAGGAAGTCCAGCGTGGATGAACTTCAGAGGGCCGCAGGATTGTTAAAGAGATAATACAGAGATAAGGATGGTAGCAAAACTATCAAGCCATCTGACATCAAGCGCATGTGGATAGTCTGCACTCCACACCAGACTACAGAGGACAAAAGAACAGAAAAGCCTGCCTCTCTATCGGATGAACTGCCACATTATTTCTATGCTACGGTTTGAGAACCGCAATACCTTTTTTGCATGTGACATGGTCGGAGCAGACGAGAACAAACGTTTGTTTTAAAGTATCTCTCTACCATGAAGTGGACAGAAACATTAAGGGGCGGTCGAACCACGAAAAATCACCAGGTAACACCTGATTGGTGTTCTTAAAGGCCGTGCGCCAGCGTAGTGAGCGGTTTTTACATATAATAATTTTCAAAAATTATATATTATTTTTCAATCTCCTCCCTTACAATGTGTGTTGATCCCTTTCTGCTGAGTAAGACCAGTTCTATGATTAGTCTGGGGGTGGGTGTCCTTATGTAACGCAGAGAATGGTAGTTGATCATCATATCTCTTTGGCTCAAAAAGCATGTGTCAGCTGCCCTAAATGACTACCGACCTGTAGCACGGTGACTTCTTACCATTAAGGAAGATCGTTTCGAGCAAACGTACCGGAAAAAAGGAGCAGATGTAATCTTTTGCCAGACACCCGGTTCCTCTCCAATTTGCATACTGCAAAAACAGATCGAACAGATGATGCCATCCGTATTGCAGTATGCACGTGCTCTCACACACTTGGATAAGAAAAATAAGTTGTTCATCAACTTACAGTTCGCGTTCAGATAAAATCACCCACCCAAATCTTATCATAAAACTTAACGGACTAGGATTGAAAACATACCCTATGACAAATCGGGATTATGGATTTTCTACGACCAGACTCCCAGGTAGTGAGATATTCCACGCTGAGTCTGAG
>NW_024879183.1:869464-873830 GCF_018340385.1 Cyprinus carpio
TACTGTATACCGTATATAGTGTGTGTACCGCACACAGTATGCATTTCCCCTGTACCAATATTACCTACCTGTAATCATTATTTCCCTAAATGCTGCAGGCTTTATGGCCAATAATTCCAAATTACCGTTAATTTGTTTGTATTGGTGAATTAAAATATTTAAATTACTAGCCTGGCTTTCTGATATATGAACAGTAATATCACCTATTATCATTGTTATCAGGTAAAAACCTTTTATTACTTCAGTCAAGCGATGAACTTTATCACTGGGGGGTTGAATAACTAGAATGATTTTTACAAGTAAATGGAAAAGTGAAAGGGAGAATCCCAATTTATGTAAAGCAATCTCTCACTGACGTTCTGCAAATGAAACCAGCAAAAGTCATTACTTTTAAGTGAAGGCTAATTATAATCAGGTGCAAGGCAAGGGTAGTGTGTTTAAAGCACTGCAGCACAAATCTCTGGACTCTAGATCAGTGGTTCTCAGCTACTTCATAGCCATCAGAAATTCAAATCACGGCCCACTGTGCTGACAACAATGTAAAAAAAATAACCTTCAATTTTACAATTCATTTTAGTTTTTATATTAATTTAAATGTCATGTACTAACAAATATAAGCTATAATAATATTTTTGTTAAGTAAAATAATTTAGTTTTTTCATATATTATTTTCGAACATGAGCAGACCTGTAGGCTACTTATGTATTAACATGATATGCATTTTAGCAGAACACTTACAAGCGAGCATTTTGGCAGAATTTAATTAAAAATATTCTTCAGCAGCCATTAGTTCGGTAAAATTGAGCATCAGTTTGGACAAATTTGTATTAAAGGGAGAAAAAAACTAAATGTGTAAAATGCCAGTGAAGGAAAAACATCTCTGGAGAGAAGTTTCTTCAATTCTAAAGTGCTTTCCATATTTGGATCAAGATAGGCTTACATTTGTGAACGCACATTTTCTGTAGGTGTCGCGTGTCAAGCCATGTTTCGTGCGCGTGTACAGAAAGAACTACAATCGCACTGCATTGTGCTGTAATCTTTTCAAAGCGAATTTCACAAAATTGATCAGCTCCCACAGCATTAGGTGTTTTATTAAGGTGAGTAGAATTATTCATTTATTTATTTCAAGAATGAAATCCATTAGATATCATAAATATTTTAGGCTAGGATATTAGTAAAGCTGGTTGGTTTGTATTGGTGACAATAATATGTAAATGATATGCACTTGGACCATAGTGCATGTCCGGTAATCAATTTACAATCAAGGTTGTATTAGTTAACATTAATTTAATGCATTACGTTTAAACACCGAACTAACCACGAACAACACCCACAAACAAGCATTAGTTAAGATACTTTGTTAACGTTAACCAACTCCCAATATTAATGCCATCTATCAACATTAACATCGCAATTAGTTAGCATTTATTGCATTTAGTTTAACAGAAGTAATACCTGTAACTAACCCTTAATGTTTTTAAGGTTAAGTCAAGTCCAAGTCACCTTTAATTTATATAGCGCTTTAAACAAAAACAGATTGCATCAAAGCAAGCTGAACACATTAATTAGGAAAACAGTGTGTCAATAATGCAAAAATGACAGTTAAAAGCAGTTTCATCATGCAGCTCAGCTTCAGTTTACAATTCGTAATCGTTGCAATAATTTGCAATCAAGTCAACGATATCAGCTGTGTAAATAGACCTGTGTCCCCCAACTGTCACGAGTTCATGAATAGGCTGTTCTCACACTGAGGTGTCTGCGTGAGTGAACTTGTGTGGGTGGTGGTTAACCTTGTTGTGGTTGATTAGTGTCACCAAGCTGTGCGTTTGATTCACACCTCCTTTATAGGCCCAGTAAATACCCTTCCTGTTGTCCGATCGTTGTGGTTGTTTCCTCGGGTGTGTGTCCTGTCCTCGTGCCTCTTCAGCTCTAAGCTCTCACATCTGGATTTTCGTCAGTTTCTTCGTGTCGTCTTGGATGTTCCACGGTTCCTGGGGTTTCTCTGCACGCTCTTCACGCTCTTCACCACGGATCGCCATCTCGTCCCCTGCGCTTCAACTAACCTGAAGGTTGTTTTGGTTCCTGACACTGTGTCTTCTAGCTTCTGACGTTCATTTATTAAAACTTTATATTTACTTGCATCCTGTGTATCCCCTTGTTATGTTCAGATCACAGAACGATCTGACCAAACCATGGATGCAGCAAGCACGTCCCAGCTCAAGGACTTTATCGCTCACAGCATCTCACGTATGGACCAACAAGAGGAGAACATTTCGGGCACAGTTCGTGGTGGTGGCAAGCAACTCGATGAAATCAGGCTGTCCGAAACCACCCAACAGGTACAACTTATAACGGACTCCCCCTGCCTTCACACCAATGCCAACCCGTTCTCCATCACCACCAGCACACTGCAGGCAGCATAGGGGACCACAGAGCCACGCTAGACCACGAACCTTAGGAATTTTCCGATGAGCCTGAATTTTGCAGGAGCATTCCTCAACGAGATGTTCCATGACATAATAATCACCTTACAGGCCACACTTACTTTCTAGAGGATACACAGATTAGGTGTTGCATTTGTATTAACCCTGCTGTCTGGAGAGCAGCGCTTTGGGGAACGGCGGTGTGGGAGAAACGGACACGAATGCTGCACCTTGTTCCAGTGCACTCTCCTCCGAAGAAAATGAGGAAGAGTTTTCGATCGTAGCAGTTGGCGGGTAAGGCTTATCGGGGCTCGGCCCAGATTATTTTCGCAGTCGCACGTCGAACAGGGAGAAGGCTTCGGTGGCGGATTTTTTTCCTTCGATTCCGACACCCTGCCGCCTAGAGTGCCATTGGAAATGAGGAATCGCAGTGGTGATATGTTTCTAGAGTTGGGATGGCTTGACCGCGTTCATCAGGAGATGTTACACCAATGACTTGGATCCAGAGACGGGCTGACCGGACTGATAGAACTTTCTCTTAGAGTTGCACGCTCGTCCTTAATCGCTTGACCCGAGGGTCGACGCGCCCCAGCCGTCAATAGCCCAGCTCAGAGGACCAACAGCCCGATGGTGCGAGCGCGGTCAGCCACGCCATTCTAATCACGAGCCCATCGCAGGGTGGGGAGAGATCGCTTTTCCGGGAGGAGAGGGAGAGGCGGAGATCCCAGGGACTTGCCCTATACTGTGGCCGGGCGGGCCACTTCATCCACTCCGGCCGGTAAAGAGCAAGGCCCGGTAGTAAGTATGAGGCTACCGGATCGGTACGATCTCGCCAGAAGACCTCCTCCTCCCGGTAAGACTGAATGGCGAACGTCAGACGCACTGCACCAACGCACTTCTGGATTCGGGAGCGGAGGGTAATTTCATGGACCAAACTGGCTGTTCAACTTCAGATCCCCATCACTCCTCTCTCGCACCAGATCACCTTCAACGCACTCAACGGTCAAGAACTTCCCCGGATCACCATCTCCACTGAAAGTATCACCTCATCACCTCTGGCAATCACACACAGCCATCATTCCTACTTATGGACTCACCACTTGCACCAGTGGTTTTGGGACACCCGTGGCTTTCTAAACACAACCCCCGGGTCGACTGGTGCACTAACACTATTTCCACATGGAGTAACCACTGTCATGAATCCTGTTTAGTGTCTGCCTGTCCCTCTGTGTCTGGTTCTGTGTTTCAGAGTAAGGCAGCGGATTTGTCTAACGTGCCCGCGGAGTACCTCAACATGAAGGAGGTGTTCAGTAAGTCCCGTGCTGCTTCTCTCCCTCCGCATCATTCCTATGACTGTGCAATTGATCTACTGCCAGGTAAGACTCCGCCTAAAGGCAAACTTTACTCTCTTTCTGAGAGGGAGGCCATGGAGAAATATATTTCTGATTAGCGGGGCTCTGGATTCATCCAGCCTTCCTCTTCTCCTGCGGGGGCGGGGTTCTTTTTCATTGGGAAGAAGGATGGTTCTCTGCGACCTTGCATTGACTACCGAGAGCTGAACAACATCATGGTAAAGAATTCTTATCCTTTGCCGTTGATGTCTTCAGCTTTTGAGAGGTTCCAGGGAGCATCCATTTTCCCGAAACTGGACTTACGCAATGCATATCATTTGGTTCGCATCAGGAAGGGGGATGAATGGAAAACCGCTTTTAATACCCCCAGGGGGCACTTTGAATATTTGGTTATGCCCTTCGGGCTTTCCAACAGCCCAGCGGTTTTCCAGGCACTCGTGAATGACGTGTTGAGAGACATGGTAGATCAATTCATATGTTTACCTGGATGATATATTGATTTTTTTTCTTCGTCTCTACAGGAACATGTTCAACACGTCAGACGAGTGCTCCAGAGACTGTTAGAGAATGGGCTTTTTGTCAAGGCGGAGA
>NW_024879183.1:874829-909672 GCF_018340385.1 Cyprinus carpio
CGATGAAATATAGAGTTGAGATCATCGCATCACAGTGAAAAATAAAAAAAAACAGGCGAAAAGCTAACACAGTGTTTCCTGATGATATCTCAAAAGGGTAAATGAAAAGCGGTTGAAGGTAACGGACTAGTTTCTGAACCTGTGCGGTACTCCATACTGCACTTGTGAACGATAGATAGACTTTCATTGCCACGCCTACGAATTAGCGGTCAGATAAGTACGAGTTTAAACTGCTAATGCACTTCCATAATGCCACAAAGTGTTTCGTCTATGCAAAAGAATAGTGTGGTCAATAGTTGTCGAACGCAGCACTATAAGATACAAAACATAATAGAGAGAGACAACCACGATCATTTCTGTTTGAGATAAGAGCAGGTCATTTGGTAACTCTAAGGAGAAACACTTCAGTAATATGAGACGTTAAATCCGACTGGAAAATCCTCACAGATGCCATTTTTTCTCTAAGAAGGATATATTGTGAGGATACACCTTTTCTAGATCTTGAAAGAAAAGGGAGATTCGAGCGGTCTATTTAATGAACTAGTTCTTTGGGGTCAGTTTGTGGTTTTGTGTAATGAGGGGCTTAATAACAGCCAGTTTGAACGATTTAGGGACATAACCCTAATAACAATGAGGAATTATATATTCAGAAAGAGGATCTATGACTTCTGGAAGCAAACTCTTGTTAGGAGCTTAGATGGAATAGGGTCCTAACATACATGTTTGTTTGTTGGTGGATGATGATTTAAACAAGTTTAATACCAATTCGTCCTCTCCTATAGTAGAGAATGAGTGTAACCTGTTCCTCAGGGGAATCTTAGTGCAACTGTCTGATGTGATACTGTAGCTGACTGGCTGCATGGTTACAATTTTTATCTCTAATAGTATCGACTTTAGAAGTAAATGGTAGGTTCATAAAGTCCATTACTGCTGTGATGTTTAGAAATGTCAAAACACTTGTTGATGCTTTTTTTGCGTTAATTTAGCCACTGTATTGAATAAAATACCCTGGGTTTATGTTTGTTTTCTTCTAAAAAGAGACGAAAAGTACTCAGATTTTAGCACGTTTTTAATGCTTTTTCATGTAAGATAGGGTTACTGTTACCCCTCCAAAGCCAATACGAAATACTTCTAGTTTTGTTTTCCTCCAGCTGCGCTCCATTTTTCCGGGCTGCTCTCTTTGGGTTGCGAGGTGTGCTCATTACACCCGGTCCAGGTGTCAGACCTGTTTTCCTTAACCTTCCTTAAGCGTAAAATGAGCAACTTGTATTTACAATGCTAGAAAAGAGAGGAGTCCATAGTTTTCTGTTACATCCTCAAGTTGTTTCCTGAGGTTTTTGGATATGCTAAGGAAGCGAATTGGGATACATCAGGAAGAGTACGTACAAAGCGGTCTTTTGTGGTAGAACGTGATGGTTCTACCATACTTGTAACAAGGAAAAAAAGTGGAATTACAGTTTTAGCTATATGAAGTTTGCACAAAACTAAATAATGATCTGAGATATCATTGCTTGGCTGCATAATTTCAACACCATCAACATCAATTCCATGTGACAGTATTAAAATCTAGAGTATGATTTCAACAATGAGTAGGTCCTGAGACGTGTTGTCTTAACCCAATAGAGTTTCAGAATGTCTATAAATGCTGATCCCAAATGCATCTTTTTCATTATCAACATGGATATTAAAATCACCAACAATTAAAACTTTATCTGCAGCCAGCACTAACTCGGATGTAAAATCAGGCAAACTCTTTAATAAAGTCTGTATGTTGCCATGGTGGACTGTATACAGAGCCAGTACAACATCACAGGGGATTTATCATTAACATTTTGTTTTCTCTGGATAATGTTATATTAAGCACCAATACTTCAAACGCGGTGATACTTGAAGCCTGGCCTCTGAGAAATCCTGAAAACATTGTTAGAAATTTGAAAGCGCAACACCTCCCCCTTTACCTTTTGGACGCGGCTTCATGTTTACTTAACAGTAATCTTGGGTGTAGACTCATTTAAAAAATGTAATCATCAGGTTTTAGCCAGGTTTCTGTCAAACAGAGTGCATCTAGATTATGATCAGTGATCATATCATTAACAAAAAGTGCTTTCCGGTAGAAAGGGACCTGATATTCAATAAGCCAAGCTTTATCATTTGTTTTCCGTATTGCATCTGTTTTTTATTTGTTGAACCTCAATTAAATTGTTGCTCTTAAATTGGTTTGGACGTTTTTTGTATTTTCTAGCCCGGGGAACAGACACAGTATCTATAGTGTGATATCTAGGTGAAAAAGTCTCTATGTGCTGAGAATAACTGACTTCTGTGACTGGAGGCGGCTAGCAGACGGTCGGTTTAGCCAGTCTGTCAACATTAACATTAACCTAATTGTCAAAATCAACTTAAAACATTAATTTGAGAATTACAACGGTCTACATCTAGCACAGTGTGTTGCAGTTTTGTTTATCACCTGTAGTAAAAGTCTTCTTACAATCAAAAAACATAATCCTTCACACAGTGTGTCTTTTCTGGTTAATTTATTTTATTATTTAAAACAAGTTTTACGTGAAGCTTTTCCTTTGAATGATTTTTCAGGTAGTGGAAAATGCCTAAAGAAAGTTTCAAATGCACAGATGACCGTTAAATAGTTTTTTTCTACAATGAAGACGCAGATTTAAGTGTCTCTGTTGTGGATTTTTTTTAGTGAAACGCTTCCCACACTCATCACATGTTAGGGTTTTCTCCTGCTGACTGATAAAATCTCTTGTCACAGTGTGAACACTTGTAAGGTTTTTCTCCAGTGTGAACTCTCTGTTGCTGCTTCAGTTCAGAATCTCTAACAAACCTCTTCCCACAATCAAAACACATGTGATCCTTCTCACCAGTGTGTCTTTTCTGCTGTAATTTTAAAGTACCTAGCTGATTAAAACTCTTTCCAAAGAAATAACACATGTTAGGCTTCTCCTTTGTATGAACTTTAAGATGGCTCTTTAAGTATGATGATGAAAGAAAAAACTTTGTTCCGCACTGATCACAGTAAAAATGGTCTTTCTCCAGAATGGAGATCGCAGATGTAACTGAAGGCACGTGTGAACACTCTTCTCACATTGATCACGTGTGGCTTCTCTCCAGTGTGGATTTTGTGTGTTCTCTAAAGCCTGGCTCACACTGCAGGATTTTTAGCCCGATTTAGCCCAGATTTTCCCCTCCCGAGAATCGGGGGCAAACATCTTGTCGAGCACCTCGATCGGTCCCGATGTTCGGCGTGGATTGAGGTGTTCACCGATCGAAACTTGCACCTCCCGATCTGCTCGCACACAAATCGGGGGCAGCCCCGATTAGTATCAAACATGTTTGATATTTAGGATTTAAATCGGGATGATGACGTCTATATGATTATGTCAGTACTTTCACAGCCAATGCGCAAAACAGCTGATGTAACATTACAGCTCCGTTGGATAGTTCCTTGACATTTTGTTGTAACACGACAGTCTGTATAATGTGTCGAAAAACGCATCACAAACTGTAAGGAAAGAAAGAGAAGCGCTGGAGTAAAAATCGCCTAAGTTTTGAATGCACTGGGTGAGTGCAGAAAGCTGCTAGCACGCTAGCTAACATATGTAAACAAATATCAGTGACGAACTGCTGTGTGAGATCACGTGAGGCGCGCTCCCTCTGGTATGATAATCTTAATGATATTGTCACAGGCCGGAGTGGCTGAACCCACCACCACCCCTAATGGGGCGCGTCACCTCAAGGAGCAAACCAGTAAAAAGGCAGGGACAACAAGTTAAAAGAATAAAAGTCTTTGCTTTATATTAGGTTAAGAAACAAGAATATTTAAAAGGCAATTGTCGTATCATCTCAGAGCTTCACAACGGAACAAAGTGGATCAAGTAAATCCTCGACCAACAGGGCTCCAGGCTCTAGACAGATGGCAACAAACACATCACATCATCACAACCCAAAAAACACAATACACAAAGTAACTGAACAACCGGAACCAAGGTGATACGACAGGATATGTCACGAAGTGATTTTGAGGGCGGAACCAAAGTGAGAGGAGAAGTTCCGCCCGGACCGAAAATGTGCAAGCCCTTGTCACTTCCGGAAACTCCGGACGCCCCAAATCAAGGGAAATCTGCAGCAGGTGTGTCCAATGATGTGGCGATTGCAGACGGGGCAGTTCGGGAGTATAAAGAGAGCATTGAGGATACAGGAAGGTGTGTTGTTTTGCCTCCCAAGGAACGCCATGAGTGAGACGGAGTGTTTTGGGCGCTGGAGTAGGGCGAAGCAGATGAGAGTAATTGTGGAGTCGCTAAGCGAATTGGAGGATTTGAAAACGGCCACTGGAACAGGTTTGCCAAAGCGAAGTTTGTGGAAAGAAGTCGTACTCACTCGTATCTGTTGTACGAAGGTTCCGTAGGGAAATAGTGACATTGTGGAACAACGAAGACATTTCTGGGCGTCTGCATGAAGCTGGGGAGAGAAAGAAAGCGGGAGAAGAAAGATTAGTATTACGAAGACTGTGAGTACATTGGATTGCTTAGATTGTTGTTTATATCTGGATGAGAAAGAGAGCGGGAGAAGATCAGTATCACGAAGACTGTGAGTACATTGGATTGCTTACATATCATTGCTCATACTTGGATATGGATAACTAATACCTGTTGGAGTGATTAACAGCTTGTTGAGCGGCCCCATCGTTGGAGGACGAGACGAGTGGGTGAGCCGAAGTAGAGCGTGGGTGATGGATGTTATTTTGCTGTGGCCACACCGTAAAGTTTGGAGCACTTACCGTGACAGCGACTGCAAAAACTCCTCCAGGACGAAATCCGACCGGGCGCGCGGAGGAGTACCGACCTTAAAAATATCACTGAAGTGTGTGTAGTGCAGTGGTGTGAGTCTGTCTTTGACGTGTGTACACCGAAGTTTTGCAGTGCTGTGCTGTGCCGTGTCCCTGTTGTCTGTACTCTCCCTCCAGGCCGAGAAAAGTTCCTGTTGGAGACAGAGAACATAGGCTGCCGTGGCGGTGCCCACCTATCCCACCTACGCCCGCCTATAACTCCGTTCCCCGGACCCAGCTTGAAGGTGAAGCGTGAATGCAAAACAAGGTATTGTGCGGACATTGTGGGGAAAGCTACTGACCTTGAATACGCTCTGTAAGCCCAGCGTGAAGATACAGTCACTTTGAATACATACCTGTCTGTATGAGCTAGAAGCTATTGACCTTGAATACGCTCTGTAAGCCCAGCGTGAAGATACAGTCACTTGTTGAATACTTACCTGTCTGTACGAGCTAAAAGCTATTGCCCTTGAATACGCCCTGTAAAGCCCAGCGTGAAGATACAGTTACTTGCTGAATACTTATCCGCCTGCACGAGTTAAAAGCCATTGATCTTGAACACGTTCAGTAAGCCCAGTGTGAAGAGTCAGTCACCTTGCTCAATACCTATCTGTGTTACGAGTAAAAAGTTACTCGCTTCTGATATACCGGTGGACATCCAGGGGCATGGCCTAGTTACCTTGCTACATCCTTACCTCTGTTACTTACCTGTGCCCTCAGGGATTTTTGTGTTACCCTATACTTACCTAGGAGGTCTATGGGAGTGGAGGAGCTGTCCAGACGCTGGTGAAGTACAACCCAACGAGCAAAGAATCTAGGAACAAGGCATTCTTCTCCGTTTTACCCATTACTCATTGTGTGTTTCTGTTGCCTTCAGGAGAGAGAGAAGGGCGCCACGGGAAATCAAGCCGCTAAGGAAGGACTTAGGATCAGTCAGGAGATTGGTGGAAGTTCTGGGAAAGGACGAAAGAGCCCTTTGCCCCCCCCTCCCCTTGTGATTACTTACCAATGACCTTCAGAGTTCTCAGGCCCAGTCCCCTCCTGTCAAGAGACGAAAATCAAAATTTTAGATTCCCCTTTTCTCCTTTCCTAGATTATCTTTTTAAATAATTTAAATAAAGTTGTTTTAAATTATCCTTAACTTATCTTGTGCGTCTGGTCC
The DNA here is from genome assembly GCF_018340385.1 of Cyprinus carpio. Lineage (NCBI taxonomy): Eukaryota > Metazoa > Chordata > Actinopteri > Cypriniformes > Cyprinidae > Cyprinus > Cyprinus carpio. The sequence goes on from NW_024879183.1 coordinate 880,832, forward strand.
TTGGGGTGATCTTGGGACCTCCTCGAGGTGGAAAGTCAGGAAGGGGCGTGACTCGCAACACCTGTGGTCCGCTCCGACCTGTGACAGTTACGTATCTCACCAGCGCAGCTGTACACTCACAGGGCTCAGGCAAAGAAGAGGTTAATAGTATTTCACCAGCGCAGCTGTACACTCACGGGGCTCAGGCAGAGAGGATGACAGGTATTGCACCAATGCAGCTGTATACTCACAGGACTCGGGCAGAGGAGAGGTTAATAGTATTTCACCAGCACAGCTGTACACTCACGGGGCTCAGGCAGAGAAGAGGTTAATAGTATTTCACCAGCGCAGCTGTACACTCACGGGGGCTCAGGCAGAGAAGAGGTTAATAGTATTTCACCAGCGCAGGTGTACACTCACAGGGCTCAGGCAGAGAAGAGGTTAATAGTATTTCACCAGCGCAGCTGTACACTCACGGGGCTCAGGCAGAGAAGAGGTTAATAGTATTTCACCAGCACAGTCACGGGGCTCAGGCAGAGGAGAGGTTAATAGTATTTCACCAGCACAGCTGTACGCGCACACGGGCTCAGGCAGAGGAGAGGTTAATAGTATTTCACCAGCACAGCTGTACACTCACAGGGCTCAGACAGAGAAGAGGCTAGGTATCTCACCAGTGTGGTCTCTGGACGGTGTCAGTCTCTGCAGAACTTCCTATCGACTCCGGTACTTTGCCCCACAAAGTAGAAGAGACTGGAAAACCTCTGTATAACACCTCTTCGATAGAGTTATTTAAACAACATAGCTCAGCGGCCCCAGCATGGGAGAAAGTGATCAGCGGTGATTTGGAGTGGAAAGCAAAAAACCACACATCCACACTCACATAAATCTACCAGAAGTCTGCAAGAACTCACTCATGCTCACTTAAACATTTGGACTGCAAAATTGAACAGACTCACGGTGCACCCAAAGCATTCCTCTCACCATCCAGCTGGCATTTCCTTCCCAATGGATCGAATAAACAGGGACTGCACACAAGTCAGTTTAACACTGTTGTTCACTTGCATCGAAGAAATCAGAAAGACGTTTTAGTTAATTTCCAGTTTTCAGACACATGACTCAGCCTCCACAGTGGAAACGGCAAAATCTTTATCTTCTCTTTAGAATTACAAAGGTGGTACTTAACTGTCCAATGTCGCCACAGTAATAATCAGAAGCCAATAAGGAGAAGAGTCGAAGCTCAGTCAAACTCACAGCGTATTTTTCCACAATCCTCGTTATTCATTTAAAGAATATATAGCTCTTCACCCACTTGAACTGTTAGAAGTCTTCACCATCTCTGCTCCACGGCGGCCCTCCTTCTCTCATTCAGAATGGCTTTTATAACCCTCTCTCCTAAATACGTGTCCCAATCACGGATCATAATCCCACACAGCGCCACCTGACGTGAGTTCCCTTTCAAGGGAACTTCCAACTGCGTCCTCTAGGGGTCGCTATGGGGAACACCTCGTCGTGACCCGTGTCTGAAGCCTACAATGAAAAAACACCAAACGAGTTGGCCGGCGACAGCCTCTGACGTCACTAACGGTGCGACTATAAAACAGGCACCGGGAAAATACGTCATTCATTTTCTGTCTTTATCCTCCCCTGCCTAATTCCCCTGTAACCACCAGCTCTCCACCTGATCGAGGGTCAGGTGGAAAATTCTCGAACATAACAGTCTCCTATGTTGGACCTATGATGTTTTGGCTGGTTCTATGTTCATAGTAACCACCTTACTGATGGTCCGGACTAAAGGAGGCGCCCCGTGAGCGGGTCTCCAGTACAGCAGGGTGGGTGAGTATGTACCCTTCTGTATATATTTATGAAAAAATTGCTGGTGGTTATGTGGTCTACTAATAAACTCTGTGAGTTTTTCTTTACAGTGCTAAGCAGTTACGGCGTGTACTAAACACTCGTCAGCACCGGCCGTCCGGCCTTGTGGCTCTGGTTTAGGCGACCGAGATCACAGGTTTCTGCGGGAGCCTCGCTGATCATCAGACAGCACTGCAGGGAATTTCATGGATGTCCAGCCAGGTCACCCTGAAGGGCCTCCTGGCTGCTTAGTGGTGCTAGCGCATCCAGCGGGAAGTGGAGGTGGTAGTTACAGAAGACTTCCTGTATACACTGCCTCAGGTGATGCTCCCTTCGCCAGAGGTGTACAAGATTAACGAGCTTGCCTCTCCCGTGTGGTTCACCGCCTCTGCGATGCTTAGGAACCTATAAGTACACACGCTAAGCTCTGTATACTTTCTGGAGACCACATGGTGGTCAGTGTGCACGTGAACACTTTGCCCACTTTCTAAATCCACGTAAATGGTAAGTGTGCACGCAAGACTATGCGCACTTTCTAAAAATCCTGTACGGTAAGGGTTACGCGCTCCGCCTCGTTCCCTTTCTTGAGATGATTAGACCTTGGTTCCTTGGGCTCCATTCAGCCAGTATGTATTTGTTTATACACTTCAAGCATCGCTCCCCTCAATATGAAGGGCTATTTGGGCGATTCTCACGTGGTAGTTTAGCAGCGCTCCCCTTTTACAAAAAGGGTCTCCTATGAGCGCGCTACTCTGAATTCGGAGTTCTCTTCTCATATGAGATTGAGTTCAATGATTTTCCCCAGAGCGATCCAGCTGTATTTGAAATGCAAAAACCATTTCATCTATGAGCTGCTCTATCAGAGTGCCCATGAGAGCCCCTCCTTAGAACAGTATTTGAAAATCCATGCTATGGTAAGTGTGCACGTAAAGTCTTTGCACACTTTCTGAAATCCACACAGTGGTAAGTTCGCACGCTAGTACTCTGCGTTCTTTCTAAAATCCTATATGGTGAGGGCTTCGCCGCGGTTGCTTCGTGCCCTTTCTTGAGTTGGTAAAAGCCCCGTTCATCTTGGGCACCACTCCACTCATGTATCCTCGGATACCCATCTAAACAGGATGTTGCTACTGGAGATCTGTTGAGACAGCTCCTTCAGCAAGCTTTTGCGGAAGCAAGCTGTAGCCCCTGTGTGACGGGCAAGACTTAGTATAAAAATGCTAGGTTCCTAGCCGTATCCCTTTAAAGGAATCTTTCCTGATTCCAAGCCTTTAGCTCTACCACCGGGCCGAAGCCCTAGTAATTAAGTTTGGTATGTAGCTTGGGCCTTTGGCCGTAAGGGGTATTGTCACAGACAGCCGTCTAAACGTCCCGGGGGCAACTCCCATTGAAATGGTAGAGTTGGTACTTAGTGTTCCGCCATTGATTCTGGCCTGCACTCCCCTCAGCATGGCAGCGTGGGTATACTGTTCCCCATAGCGACCCCTAGAGGACGCAGTTCGAAGTTCCCTTGAACGTCTCAGGTTACGAACGTAACCATGGTTCCCTGAGTAGGGAACGAGACATTGCGTCCTCTAGCTCTCTGCCATGCTTCGGATACCAGCTTCAGACGAAGAAGTGAATGACGTATTTTTCCCGGTGCCTGTTTTTATAGTCGCACCTGTAGTGACGTCAGAGGCTGTCGCCGGCCCAAACTCGTTGGTGTGTTTTTTTCATTGTAGGCTTCAGACACGGGTCACGACGAGGTGTGTCCCCATAGCGACCCCTAGAGGACGCAGTGTCTCGTTCCCTACTCAGGGAACCATGTTAATATAGTTTAAAATGTAATTTATTTCATCAAGCCTCGCCCGCCGCCATGCATCTTCTCATAGGGAACCGGAACCGTTCTGGTGTTCTTCTGTCATTGTTCCCCAGGGGAACATATCCCAAAAAGAAAAAGTTTCCGCCAGGCCGCTTGTCACTCCGTGACAATATCTTGTAGTGTGTATTGCGCCGCGATGTTTCAAATCTTGAAAGTGTGCATGTTTAAGATTTGAGGGAAGATAATCTGCAAAGATTCTCCTAATGTGTGCTGCAGACAGATTTCATAATCGGTTAGGATTTAAAAAATCCTGTAGTGTGAGCCAGGCATAAGAGCTATTTTTCTTGGACTGAAACTCTTTCCACAATGATCACATGGGTATGGCTTCGCTCCAGTGTGGATTCTCGTGAATTTTAAGACTTAGTTTGAATGGGAAACTCTTTCCACATTGAAGGCAGGTTACAGATTTTTGGGCTCCTCGTCAGTAAAAAATAACTCTTATTACATGAGGAAGTTGATGATTTTTCTGCAGTTTTGACATCGTGTTGTTTGTCTTCCGCTTCACTCAGTTCTTCACTTTCCTCATTCTCTTCCATTAGATCTGAAATAAAAGTAAAACTATACATGTAACTTTTGGCACTCTAGTTGTTAATAAACAAAGCTTCATTAATCTTGCGAAAGAACATTCTCTCTGTTTATGTAGATGACGAGCAGTGTTGGGAAGGTTACTTTGGAAATTTAATAAATTTACATATTAAAAGTTACCCTACTAAAAATTTAATAAGTAGTGCAAGTATTTTAAATACTGTAACTATAGTGTAACTATTTTTTCATTACTTTTCTAAATTTATAGTTAATGTTTTCAACTGTTAATCATTTTGAAACACTTGAACCAGGCAAGATTAACCTTACAATAGTACTCAACACTGATGACTTGCAAAATCCTTCATCACTTGAATAAAGATTATAATAATTAATTTTTGTGGTGGTGGCTGTGGTTTTAAAATGTAGACTTTGGCACCTTTTTTTTACTTTGAGATCATTCTGAAGTTAAATACAGATTTAAAATCATCACAAAGAAATAGTTTAATGATACGGTCTTAGATATGAAATCTTTGCATAGCTTATGACAGGAAACACTGGCATTTAAAGTTTGTACTTGACTAACTGGGGCCCAGGTCAGGAAGCAGAAAGACTGGCTAAACCGACCGTCTGCTAACCGCCTCACGTCACAGAAGTCAGTTAATTCTCAACAAATAGAGACTCTTTCACCTAGATATCACACTATAGAGACTGTGTCTGTTCCCCGGGCTAGAAAATACAAAAAGGTAACAATTTAATTGATGTTCAACATAAAAAACAGATGGTAATATGGATAAACAAATGATAAAGCTTGGCTTATTGAATATCAGGTCCCTTTACTACAAAAGCACTTTTGTTAATGATATGATCACTGATCATAATCTAGATGCACTCTGTTTGACAGAAACCTGGCCAAAAACCTGATGATTAAATTATTTTAAATGAGTCTACACCCCAAGATTACTGTTAATAAACATGAGCCACGTCCAAGGTAAAGGGGGAGGTGGTTGCTTCAATTTATAACAATGTTCTCAGTATTTCTCAGAGAGCGGGCTTCAAGTATAACTCGTTTGAAGTATTTGTGCTTAATATAAAATTATCCAGAGAAACAAATGTTAATGATAAATCCCCTGTGATGTTTGTGCTGGCTACTGTATACAGGCCACCAGGGCACCATACAGACTTTATTAAAGAGTTTGCTGATTTTACATCCGAGTTAGTGCTGGCTGCAGATAAAGTTTTTAATTGTTGGTGATTTTAATATCCATGTTGATAATGAAAAAGATGCATTGGGATCAGCATTTATAGACATTCTGAACTCTATTGGGGTTAGACAACATACTCCATGTCGAAATCATACTCTAGATTTAATACTGTCACATGGAATTGATGTTGATGGTGCTGAAATTATGCAGCCAAGCGATGATATCTCAGATCATTATTTAGTTTTGTGCAAACTTCATATAGCTAAAACTGTAAAATTCTACTCCTTGTTACAAATATATTAGAACCAATCACTTCTACAACAAAAGACTGCTTTGTAAGTAATCTTCCTGATGTATCTAAATTCCCTCAGCATATCCAATGAACACCGTGGTATAATAAGCACACTAGTACCCTAAAGAGAGCAGCCCGAAAAATGTAGCACAGCTGGAGGAAAACAAAACTAGAGGTATTTTGTATTGCTTGGCTAGAAAATACTCTCTCCCACAGAAAAGCCTTAAAAACAGCTAGATCTGATTGCTTTGCATCTCTTTTAGAAGAAATCAAACACAACATTGATATTTGTTCACTACAGAGGCTAAATTAACAAAAAAAAAATAATAATAATAACATCAGCAGGTGCAGACATTACCCAACAGCAAAGTAGTAATGAGTTTATGAACTATTTTACTTCCAAGATTGATACTATTAGGGATAAAATTGTAACCATGCAGCCGTCAGCTACAGTATCACATCAAATGATGCGCTATAGATCCCTTGAGGAACAGTTCCACTCATTCTCTACTATAGGAAATAAAGAATTGTATACACTTGTTAAATCATCTAAACCAGGAGTAGGCAACATCAGTCCTAGAGTGCTGATGTCCTGCAGAGTTTAGCTCTAACACTTATCAACACACCTGAACAAGCTAATTAAGGTCATCAGGATTACTAAGGCTATAGGCAGATGAGTTTTTTTTCAGGTTTAGAGAAACTCTGCAGGACATTGGCACTCCAGGACCGATGTGTGCCTACCCCGATCTAAACCAACAACTCATATGTTAGACCCTATTCCATCTAAACTCCTAAAAGAGGTGCTTCCGGAAGTCATAGATCCTCTTCTGACTATTATTAAAGGATTTAGTTCACCCGAAAATGAAAATTCGTCCACGTTTTAATCACCCTCAAGGCATCCTAAGTGTATGTGACTTTCTTCTTTCAGACGAATCCAATCGGAGTTATGTTAAAAAATGGTATTTTCTTTTCTAAGCCTTTCAATGGGGGGTAAGTGGGTATTTGTTGTCAACTGAAATAAAGTGTGTGCAGCTGTAATAAAACCTCCCTCAAAACGACTCTCGGGGTGAATAAAGGCCCTCTGTAGTGAATCCATGCAATTTTTTAAGATAACTATCCAGTTTTCAAATGTAATAAGCACTTTTTTCTCTTCACATCTGCTGACTGTGGGACGTGGGCGAAAACGTGCAGGCGGATGATGTAGTACATCAGTGCTACATGGTTAGTGACGAGCACGGGGAGACAAAACAAAATGCCAGTCATGAATTAGAAGCACAACACAAGGATTTTTAAAGAAAAACATAGGAGGATTTCAATATAAGCCAAAAGGAGACCAGTTTTCCTTTGCTAAAGTAAAGAAACTTTGTTTCCTTTGTTCCTAACATTTCCCAGAGATGTGGTAGTATCATCACAACTATGTTCCTTCTGATCATGGTTGTATCTCTCTATTATAGTGCTACTGAATCTTAGCAACCACGTTTGACACTATTGACCCACAAAATTATTTTGTATAGACTAGAAAATTATGTTGGCATTAGAGGAAATGTATTACAGGGTTCAAATCATACTTGTATGACCACCATCAATTCTTAGCAGTGAATGAAAATGTATCATATTGATCACAAGTGCAGTATGGAGTACCTCAAGGCTCAGTCCTCTAGGTCACTACTCCTTTACTTAAAAACTAACGGAATGCATAGTGGATATAAAAAACTGGGTGACGAGTAATTTCTTACTGCTAAATTCTGAAAAAACAGAGGTGTTAATTATAGGGCCTAAAAGCTCTGCATGTAATGACCTAGAACGCTGTCTAAGACTTGATGGCTGCTCTCTTCAATTCTTCTTCATCAGTTAGGAACCTAGGTGTTCTATTTGATAGCAACCCTTTCCTTAGAAAGCCACGTTTCTAGCATTTGTAAAACTGCATTTTTCCATCTCAAAAAATAGATCTGAATACGGCCTATGCTCTCAATGTCAAATGCAGAAATGTAAAACCATGCGGGTATGACCTCAAGGTTAGATTATTGTAATGCTCTATTGGGTGGTTGTTTTGCACGCTTAGTAAACAAACTCCAGTTAGGCCAAAATGCAGCAGTTAGAGTTCCTTATTAGAACCAGGAAGTATGGGACCATATTAGCCCGGTTCTGTCCACACTGCACTGGCTCCCTATCAAACACAATCGTTTATAGATTTTAAAATCTTGCTTATTACTTATAAAGCCCTGAATGGACATTCGTCGACATGTTTTGACAGCTGGAGGTTGGTTTAGTTGTATGTTAATCTCTCAGCATGCGCTAACTGTTGCTGCAACTTCTCCCTGTACCGTTGCTGGGTTATGAAAATGGAGAAAAAACTGAGGGGAAACATGGGGAAAGTTTACAGTGTATATGGAGTCCCGAGTGTACATTGGATAATGATAGTTTTGCTGTAAGTAACAGTTGGAGATGGCCAAGATACAATCATTTTCCAGTGAGATTTCAAAGGTGTAACATCTGTCCTAATTCGCGGAGTGAGCGGACTTCAAGGAGAAATGAGTTGGGTTGCTATGTGTGACATGGTTATGCTGCTTTGTTAAAAGACCAATTAAGGGGATTGCCTGCCTTAAACTGTGAATAATCAGCAAAGTGATTTTAGAAACTAGGTATAGGTGTCATTATCACAGTCAAATTTTTAAAAGGAAACTTATTAGAATCCTAACCCTAAAGGCCAAAACTAGAAATACAGTAAAAATACTGTTTTTATGGGCATACAAAACATTTATTATCCCGGTCTTTTTAGTTTGTTTGTTTTGCAAAATGTACACAAAGTCAGGAATACCCAGTTTTTTTTTTTTAAATCCTGCATGAACCTTGTCTTTTATTATTATATTGGTGTTATTTTTATATATGGCCGAAGTTGATACAGCATGCTAATATTAGCTAGTCATCTTTTTTCCCCTCGCTTGTTTTGCTCTCCCAGAGAGAAAAACATTTGAGGAGCGACCAAAATAAATAAATAATTTGAAGAGTGAAAAAAAATGTGTTTTAAAAAAGAACAAAAAAAAAAGTGTGTCTATTTACACTAAGTGCAAATAGCCCACCGTGTTGGCAGAGGCTTTTTACACGAACTCCGCCCACCAACGTGTGATTTTGGCTAGCCAAAATTAAAAAAAAAAGACAGTTGTTAGATATCAACTTCCAGTGGCGCAGTGGGTAATGTGGGTCATACTCATTGGGTTGACACAACATCGACCGGGTTTTCACGAATCTGCCTTTTGGCAACTTTTTTCCTCCCTTTTCAATTCTCAAATCACATCAGAAAAGCATTTACTTTTCAATGAAAAAAAAAAAATCTCAAAAGTTGAAAATAATGTATCAGGGAGGGTTAGGGTAGGTGTAAGGGGCGAGGGCTTTTTTGTCTCAATAAGGTGCCATCAATTTAAATAATTGAATTAAAATGAACAATTTACACTCTATAAGTATTATTGCATAGTTTTTGTAATGTACTACAATACTGATGGTGCACATAATTGCCACTAATTTGAAAAGTAAGTAAAAATAGCAGAAAAGCTAATAGAATCTAGTAAATAGAATCTATAGCTATTTGCAGCAGTGTAAATAGCATCCATCTCTATTTGTACTAGGGCTGTGTGATAAATCGATTTTATCGTATTAACTCGGAAAAAGATATGTAGTTTACATCATGTGTTTTGAATTGAAAATCGGTTTTTTCTTTTTAACATTCCGCCGACACTCCACTCAGGGCTCCACCCTACCCCCCGCGAGTGTGCATAGAGACACGCTGCAGAGTGAGAGAGATGTTTTGCCCTACGAAATAAAGAAGAACCCGCGGCAGCAGCACAAGCACAGTCACCAAAAAAACAACCCTACCAGCAGTGTAACTTGTTGCGCGACTCTCCAAGCTTTTACTTCGTGGCACGCAAGGCAGTAAATAATACAAGAATATGATAATGCAATCAATACAGGATATTTCATGAAACACCTTAAAAACAAGCAGGGCTGTAACATAAAACCATTCATAAACTCACACCATGTTCTACACTGGACCATGAGAGTGGCGCGATCCAACAAAAGACAAAACAGAAACCAGTGATGCGGTCTGACATTGGGACACGATACCCATCAGTAAAAATGGTGCTCGTTCTATTTTATGGGACAAAATGTACTGACACTACATTCAGATTGATTTGACCACTGTAGGTGTGGAGTCATCAAGTTTAGACAGACTTTTAGCGCAGCGGGGGGCACGGCAACGACAACTCTCGCTGCTCCGGTGTAGACCACAGGAGATAGTGTATGCTTCCCATTACAAATAAATTTATATTTATATTTAAAATAAATAAATAAACCTAAACCAGTGGCATTTACAGGACGGAAAAGATAGACTAGAAAAATATTTACACGGCTCTGTCCTACGCCATGACACTGACTCAAGGCGGAGGTTGGCAGTTTTAATCTGAAACAGCTCTTAACGCGGAGTGTGAATGTGTGTGTGAACTTGGATGGTTCAGATGCATGATGGGCTAGTATATATATATAACAAAAAAATAATAATATAATGAAAAAAAAAAAAAAAATAAAAACACTTGAGGTCTTTCCAGCATGTAATGGTAAATTCTACTCCCCCTTTTTTTTTTAATCATCTTGTCTCAGTTATTAAAAATTTGACTCTGGTAAATGATAATAAGAATATATTAAAAACTTGTTTGAACACAATTTCTTTGTCATCTGTATATTGATTTACGTTAGTGTGGGTGGGGATATGTAAACGGTAAATCAGATTTTTTGTTTTTTTTTTGTGAAAAACAAAAGAAATCAGTTTTTTTTTTTTTTTGTTTTAGGCCATATCCGCCCAGCCCTAATATGTACTCAGTGCAAAATAGCCTCTGACAAAGAAGAAAAATTGTTTTGGAAGAGCAGAAAAAAACAAAGTTTTGATGGAGATAGAGAAGAGAACGACTTTTATTTTTTTCCCCACATTAAATTTTTTTCATGTATGCAGTTCAGGGCTTCCGTAGATTACGGTTACATTTATTTTGGAATAAATTGCGCGAGTGCTGAATACATTGTAAACTATGTTGACTCCTCAACACATTGTGGGCAGCAGTTGTTGTTCCATCGCTCTAACGCATTCCAATTATATAAACGACTTATTGTAGAGAGATATGAAGTGATTCAGGATGACCAAAACAGTTTAAACAAGAATGATTCATGGTGTGACTTGACTCATTATATACATTTCTGGTGACATGTTTAAAACAAAGAAACTTCCATCCAAATATCAAAGAGAGAAATTGACTGGAAAGGACATATAGAGTGAGCACAAATGATAATAAAAACAAAGTTTTGGAACAGTTGTAAAAAAAAAAAAAAAAAAAATATTCAGAATCAGGTATAAAAAGAATGAAATGTAAGCCAATTCAGTTCAGGTAATATTTATTCTTGACCCCTTGATGGAATATAAATATGAATGTTTCTCAAAATCTCCTTCACTGACCATTTGTGGAGAAAAAAAAATAAATAAAAAATTCAGTTCAGGCTGATCTCCAGTCGTGTTAACCCAGCTTCATGGACTCCAATAATGCTTTATTTTTTCATCTCTTTCAGGGCTCATGTAACTTTTCTAACTACCAACCACCTGAAATTCAGAATACAACCACTACTTACAAGATTTACGACCTTAATGCTCCCAAAGGTTCTTTTTAACGAAGAATAGAAAACAAACCCCCCCCCAAAAAAAAAAAGAGAAAAACAAAGAGTGAACAAAAAAAACCCAACAACACCCTACCCCGCCCCCCCCCCCCCCCAACAAAAAAAAAAAAAAAAAGGAAAAAAAAAAAAGAAGACAACACCCCCCCCCCCCCAAAAAAAAAAAAAAAAAAAAAACAAAAAAAAAAAGAACAAATACAAAAAAAAAAAAAAAAAAAAAAAAGAAAAAAAAAAACAATAAACAAAAAAAAAATAAAGAAAAAAAAAAAAAAAAACAAAAAAATTTAAAAAAGACAAAACACCCCCCCAAAAAAAAAAAAAAAAAAAAAAAAAAAAAAAAAAAAAAAAAAAAAAAGAAAAAAAAAAAAAAAAATAAAAAAAAAAAAAAAAGAAGCCCCCTGTTCGCTCAAAAAAAAAAAAAAACAAACACGGAAAACAAAAAAAAAAAACACAATCACAAACACCACCCTCTTTGTCGGGGTGCGACAATTCTGCAGGGTTATGGATCACTCATGTTTCTCAGTGTATTTCTCAAACTCTGACCTCTTCACTTGTAGCTGATGGGAAATTCCAGCATTTATTGGTGAAACTGCTGTGGGAGGAGCTTCAGTGAAGGAGAACTGCTTGTGGGAGGAGCTTCAGTGAAGGCGAACTGCTGTGGGAGGAGCTTCAGGTCGAAGGAGAACTGCTGTTGATTTGCCAAAATCCAGTGTAAACCTGCAGGGGACCACGTCCCTGTTTTCACTTCAGAGGATCACAGTAAGTAGGCTGAATAAAGGAGATGGTCCCTCACCGCAGGAACACAAGATCCTAGGCGGCGTGGTTGGATCCAGAGCCAATGCCTCCACACCCGCTTACATATAACCTAAGCCGGCCCCGTATCCCCCCCCTGATCCCTGAACCCAACCCTTTTTTACCCTAAACGCTACACATCGACACCCCTTCAACCTACCAATCTCCACCCCTCCACCCCAAGCGAAATTACACAAAACACTTAAGATACTATAAAAATATATACAGGACCAGTGCCTTTGTCGGGGTTGATTAATAAAACTGGTTAAACATTGGAAACACTGATGAACAATAAGATCAGCATTTCGTACTGCTGGAAATCACTGCAATAACCCATCAGGAATAAGATGTCCTCGATAGGAATAATAGCAACATTATACACAATAACTCCCACCAACATATCAAAAATAAGACCAAAAACACAAAGATCAGAACTGAACTATGAATACCATTTAACCGTCTGTTACCAAAAGCACTTACTGAATTGATTTGCTACTGTGACCTGATTTAGTTTTTTACCACAAATTCACATATTCTATGTATTTTATTGTATGAGTCAATCTGATATAAACATTTAAATCCATTTTTATCCCATTACTTTTATTTCGCCATATGAACAAACAGACAAAAAATTTACAAAACATACAAATAAAAACAATAAAAATATCCAAATATAAACAATTATGAGTTAAAAAAGAAAAATACATTTAGAAATAAATGTTTAAAGCATTTATGTACATGATTGTGTTTTGAGAAAAACAGGGTTTATGCGGGGTATGTGGACAAACTAAAATTTTGAAAAGTCACTGAAATAAGGTCATAAAACATACAGAACATTTGTTTCACAATACTTTGAGAACTGGATAGTAGCCTAGGAGTTTTGGTTCAAAATGATGTGAAAATGATCCTGTTCACTTGTTCAAGAAAACAATCTATGATTTAAATTTTCTAAGACACTTTTTGTCTAAAAAGCCCGTATGTGAGGAGGGCGTGAATGATCATAAATAATAATTGTGATTCACACCTGAGAGACAAATAAGACTGTGTTTGAAACCAATGTGTCTGAATAGGTACTTATTTCAATAAATACTTACGAAACGAGCGCATAAAAATGAGTAGGTACTCTACAGCCACCCCGGACATCATCCGCCATGTCGACGTTATCATGTGAGCTATGACTCATCCATCAGGCTTCTAAAAAAGCATTGTAATGAATTATCCAAAGGATATTCAAACCTTGTCATTGAGCTTTTTTGAAATGCAGTAAATTTCAGTCAAGGCAATGAATTAATGCATGAATTAATGAATATTTATTATTTGATTTTACCGACAAAAACAGGAAACATGAAAAAAAAATGAGAGTAAAAAGAATATATAAAAGTAAGCATCACAATAAATACACACAGTGTAAAAGCCTTATTCAAACGTATTGTTCTATACAAATTACGTATTTACAGACAACACTGCATGAAAGGGGTCAAATGCTGGCTCATGGTAATGCTGTGTAATTTTAGGTTTGCTGGATGGTATGTGGAAATTTACCTGAACCAAGTTTGCCAACAGAACAGTAAGTTTCCAGAAATACCCATGTAGTCCAGTGTACACGGAAATATACAGGAATGCGGTGAAGTTTCATGGACATATACAGCTGAAACACTGCTGGTCGTGATGACTGCTGGCTGTCGATCTTTCATATGTTAATGGACCAGCATTAAGGTGCTTTCCATATTATTTCACAGTCAGCCAAAGAAAAGACAACAGTAAGTTTAGAAGTTTACATGATGTAATTTCTTAAATAGGCTATTAGCCTGTTAGTGATTATTGTCAACATTACTGTTGTTTTTGCAGTGCTGCTGGGTCAACAAAGAAAAACACAGACGAAAGCGCCTGCAGAGGACAGAACAGGTTTGGTGCAACTCAGTGTACTGTTGTTGATGTGGATGCACACAGGATCTACAGTGAGGAAAGGAGTCTGCTGGGACATCATTCATGTTTATTTACCTGCATTTGTTTTTGAAACCTTTCATTCAAAGTAGATTTTTGATTTCGTTCACAACCACCAGTGTGTCCTTCAGCAAGGAGGCTTTTCTCCATGGGGATTGGGGGGGTCTCCCTGTAATAACAGCACTGTTAAGTCACTTTGGATACATTTCATGACATTATTTGATGATGCTTTTTGAAGCTTCGAATGTTGGGCTCCAGTGTCACTCTGTTTTGACAGAAACCTGGCCTAAAACCTGATGATTACATTATTTAAAATGAGTCTACCCCCCAAGATTACTGTTACTAAATCATGAGCCACAGTCCAAAAGGGTTAAGGGGGGGAGGTGGTGGGGTTTTGCTTCAATTTATAACAAATGTTTTCAGGGATTCTCAGAGGGGCAGGCTTCAAGTATAACTTGTTTTGAAGTAATGGGCTTCATATAACATTATCCAGAGAAACAAATGTTAATGATAAATCCCCTGTGATGTTTGTACTGGCTACTGTATACAGGCCACCAGGGCACCATACAGACTTTATTAAAGAGTTTGCTGATTTTTCATCCGAGTTAGTGCTGGAGGCAGATAAAGGTTTAATTGTTGGTGATTTTAATATCCATGTTGATCAATGAAAAAAGATTGCATTTGGGATCAGCATTTATAGACATGCTGAACTCTATTGGGGTTAGACAACACAGTCTCACGGACATACTCATTGTCGGAAATCATACTCTAGATTTAATACTGTCACATGGAATTGATGGTTGATGGTGTGAAATTCTGAACCAAGTGATGATATCTCAGATCATTATTTAGTTTTGTGCAGACTTCATATAGTCAGATAAATGGAGTGCAGCTGGAGGAAAACAAAGGACTCTTAGCAGCAACAGCCAGATTGTCCTGCTCTGTTCAGGGTTGTGTGGTTCAGGGTCTTTCATCATGGTCTTCCTCATTCCTCTCTGTGCACTCAAAGACAGCATCCGATGTCCCTCTCTCATCCATGAATCAGATTCAGTCTGACGCAGAGCAGTGATTTGGACAGCAGAGAAGGGTGTTGAAGATAGAAACCGGTGAGCAGCGCACAGAAACTGTCTCCAGCTGTGTGAGATGCAGTAGGACGGGGTGTCACTGCTGTAAATACGGATTGTCTAGAAAGCTTAAATAAAGCTTTGTTTCAGTGTGTTGTGACTTGTGTGTTGATTTTCATGGTACTTTCCTATTTTTTATCATATTCATGTTTCCTGTTGTTGTCAGTAAATAAAATAGGATTGTTTAATAACTTGGGCATTAATTACTTGACTTGAAAATTGAGATGTATCATCTTGGCTGCATTTGTCTAGTGTGTATTCATGCTTAGCCATGGCATATGACCGACAAAAATCTTGAGCAGCTGATCGACGGTCTCCTTTGTGCAAGATATTACAAATTATTGCAAAAAGCTTGAGGAAAAAAACCGTATAGGTTAGGTGCTGTGTAGTTAGTGATGCGGTGAGGCGTTAGTAGGCACCTCTCTTATCTTACTTTTATTATATTACAGCAGAACTTATTACATACAAGCTCAGGGAAATATGGTTGTATCTTTAACAATCATAAGAATAGAAAACATAATCCTACAATGGGTTTGCATTCATCATTGTATATACACAGAAAAAAAACATAGAAAGGTAAATATCTTTGAATATAAAAACTTAAACCAACACAAAATGTATTGGTTATACTACAATCACAATTTAAAAAGGCAGCTGTCTCTCCAACAAGACCACAATATAAACAAATTTCATCAACATGAAAATATTTACAGATAGAGTATTAAACCTGTCGTTTGTATCTTTTTAAGTTGTAGCGCTTGTAACGTCTTAAGTCACATGATAACGTCAACATGGCTATGAGGCCTGTAAAAGGCCATAATTCATTCTGGCACTCTCACAACACTTACATTCTCCTTTCACAAACATATATTTTTAGTTTCCAAACACTTTCATTCTCCTTTTACACACATTATATTTTTGCTTTTTACACACATACATTCTCCATTCACAAAATATTTGTTTGTAGTCCAAACGAGTCGTTCGTTGTAGTTTTGTTTTTGAAAAGTGATTTCTGTTAAATAAAATATCTCCTTTTGAAGTGGACTTTGAGCTTTGTAACTTGTTAGCTCTTTTTATGTTCAAACAGCAAAACATACAGACTAACTAAAGTGTGAAAAAGTTGAAAAAGCATAATAGCACCCTTTAAGACAGATGCATTTTGAGATCGGACCACAAAGAGAATAGTTGTGCAAGAAGAGAAAATTACTGTACCAGACAGAACAATTTCTTTGAAAATACTGAAAGAAAACACATAATATGTAATCAGGGTGGGTGTGAATATGGCTGTATTTGCTTAAGGAGAACTAACGGTCTTCAAAGAAAACCAGTTTTGATAGCATTTTCTTTTTCTCTTACCGTCTATTAAATACATATTAAACGGAGTGTTGAGTAGTGCAGCACTGTGTACAGCAATAACCCAGGAAACGCTGCTGTGGTCTCGTAAGCGCAACCTGCCGTCAGAGATGAATCTGCATTTTCATCAGAATCAGAAAAAAGCATTATTTCACACACAAAGGAATTCATCGTGATGTATGAGCTTCCAGTACAGAAAGTACAAAAATAGTGCAGACATATATATACAAAGTGGTGTGAAAAAATTGCTTGGGCCCCCTCGATTTTCTAATTTGTTTTGCATGTTTGTCACACTTAATGTTTCAGATCATAAAATAAATTTAAGTATTAGTAAAAGATTAACACAAGTGAACACAACATGCAGTTTTTAAATGAAGGTTTTTATTGTTAAGGGAAAATACAAAACAAACATGGCCCTGTGTGAAAATAGGTTTGCCCCCTCTAAACCTAATAACTGGTTGGTCCACCCTTAGCAGCAACAACTGCAATCAAGGGTTTACATTAACTTGTAAGGAATGGAGCTGTGGAGGAATGTTGGTCCAAATCATCTATTGCAGAATGTGTGTAATTCAGCCACATTGGAGATTTGTGGCATGAACTCCCTTTTTAAGGTCATGCCACAGCATCTCAATAGGATTCAGGTCAGGACTGTTGACTAGGCCGCCCAAAGTCTTCATTTTGTTTTTCTTCAGCCATTCAGAGGTGGAACTGCTGTTGTGTTTTGGATCATTGTCCTGATGCAGAGAAAAAAAAAAAAACCCCAAGTTCGCTTCAGCCATGAGGTCACGAACAGATGGCCAGGAACATTCTCCTTCAGGATTTTTTGGGGTAAACAGCAGAATTCATGGTTCATTTATCACAGCAAAGTCTTCAGGTCCTGAAGCAGCAAAACAGCCCCAGACCATCACACTACCACCACCATATTTACTGCTGGTATGATGGTCTTTTTTCTGAAATGCTTGTGTTACTTTACACCAGACGTAATGGGACACCACACCCTTCCAAAAAAGTTGAACTTTTGTCTCGTCAGTCCACAGAGTATTTTCACAAAAGTCTTGGGGATCATCAAAGATGTTTTCTGGCAAAACTGAGATGAGCCTTAGGTTCTTTTTGCTCAGCAGCGGTTTTCGTCTTGGAACAACCATTTTCTGCCAGTGCTCTTTCTTATGGTGGAGTCATGAAGACTGACCTAATTGAGGCAAGTGAGGCCTGCAGTTCTTTGGATGTTGTTGTGGGGGTTTTTGTGACCTCTTGGAGATGAGTCGTCGCTCGTGCTCTTTGGGTAATTTTTGGTTCGGCCGGCACCACTCTTGGGAAGGTTCTCCACTGTTCATGTTTTTGCCATTTAGTGCAATAATGGCTCTCACTGTGGTTCGCTGGAGTCGAAAGTTTTAGAAATTGGCTTATAACCTTTTTCAGACTGGATGAGATCTCAGTTACTTTGTTTTTCATTTGTTTCTGAATTTCTTGGGATCTCGGGCTAGGTGATGTCTAGCTTTTAGAGGAGTCTTTTGGTCTACTTCACGTTTGTCAAGCAGGTCCTATTTAAGAGATTTCTTGATTTTTTGAACAGGTGTTGTCAGTAATCAGGTCTGGGTGTGTGGCTAGAGAAATTGAACTCAGGTGTGATAAACTACAGTTTTAACAGGGGGGGGCAAACACTTCTTTACACAAGGGCCATGTAGTTTTTGGATTTTGTTTTCCCTTTAATAATAAGACCTTAATTTAAAAACTGCAGTGTTTGTGTTTACTTGTTTATCTTGGACTAATATTTTAATATTTTTTTGATGATCTGAAACAAGTAAAGTGTGATAAACATGCAAAAAAAAACAAACAAAAAAAAACAAGAAATCAGGAAGGGGGCCAACACTTTTTCACACCACTGTAATTAAGAATAATAAACCACTAATAATAATAAAGAGTAATAATAAAAATATTAATTCAGCACATCTGATGTTTTGTTTTGTGCAGTTGATTCATGTTGCATATTTGTTTGTTTGTTCAAGGTTATTTTGGCCAGTAACAGAGCAAAATAAACATTTAATAACGGATCGCATTTTATTGTAAAAAGAAATATATAAATATATAAATAAAAAATCGGCAAATGGAAATCAGTCATGAAAAATCCTGATCAGTGCATCCACGTAATCGGAAATAGAGTTTCGACCTACCTTAAAGACCGGAATAAGCCATGGTTCCATTTAAGTTTTATCTTTAAATCTATTGTACTTATTTGTGCAAATGGTTATCATTTATACAATACAATGTTACAGTCAACAATGAAAACAATAAGTATTATTTATATGATTTTAGTTGATTGATGTGGCAAGGCCTGTGAAACATTTTGAAACCACTGGCCGAACCGGGCTCAGTAGAAAATTTCCTTAGCATTGAGCCCGTCAATACGATCAAAAATCAGTATCATAACCCTGGTACACAGATCTGAAGAAACATTATGTTACATAAGATATGTTAAAGTCAAAAACTAAAAATATGTACTTGAAAAGAAAAAAAAAGATGACTTTGAATCGCATCATTGTAAAAGTGTGTGAGGAAGAGCTAATCAAGTCTTGCACATGTATTTCCTTGATCTGAGAGTGACTTCCTGCTTAAACAGGAAGTAATGGATGCCAAAAAAAGGTAGCTTTTAGAAATATAGCTGTATGTGGAAGGTAAATGTATGTGTGTAAAAGCAGAATTGTATGTATGTATGGTAAGGAGAATGTATGTGTGTGAGAATGAATATAAATGTATGATTGTGAATGGAGAAATGTAAGTGTGTGTGAAAGCAAAAATAGATATGCAGTGGTGTATAAAGTACTCTAAAAGCCATACTTAAAGTACAGATATCTTCCCAGAAAATTACTTTGGTAGAAGCTAGCTGAAGTCACCCATTTAGAATATACTTGAGTAAAAGTCTTAAAGTAGTATAGGATATTATGTACTTAAAGGGAACTGATGTAAGAATGACGTGGCCTATCTACAGTGGTTAGAGAGAGAGTTTAACTCCTAACCCTAAGGTGGTGGGATCAAGTCTCGGGCTGGCAATACCACGGACTGAGGTGCCCTTGAACAAGTCACCGATCCCCATCTGCTCCCTTGGCGCCGCAGCAATAAATGGTTACCCACTGCTCTGGGTGTGTGTTCACGATGTGTGTGTGTTCACTGCTGTGTGTGCTTTGATGGGTTTAAATGCAGAGCACGAAAGTCTGAGTATGGGTCACCATACTTGGCTGAAAGTCACTTCGCACGTAAGTACGAGAAGTACTTTAAATCTTAAGCCGTATTCGCAGGGGGATTAGTATTATCTGGGGACCTTGTGTGATTTGAAATTACCCCCCACACCCCACATCTGAATTTTTTGTGGTGGAGTAGCACTGGAAACGTGCAAGACTGTAATTTTACTCAAATTTACTGACTTTCTCTGTGGATACCCAGATGTCAAGGCATTGCTGAGGTGGTATGGACGCCCAGGTTTGTTTGACAGTGGCCTTCAGCTCATCCGCATTTTTTGGTCTCTTGTTTCTCATTTTGCCTCTTGACAATAGCCCATAGATTCTCTATGGGGTTCAGATCTGGTGAGTTTGCTGGCCAGTCAAGCACGCCAACAATATGGTCATTTAACCAACTTTTGGTGCTTTTGGCAGTGTGGGCAGGTGCCAAATCCTGCTGGAAAATGAAATCAGCATCTTCAAAAAGCTGGTCAGCAGAAGGAAGCATGAAATGCTCCAAAATTTCCTTGGTAAAAGGGTGTGCTTTGCGGTGTTGCAGTGACTTTGGTTTTTAAAAAACAACAGTGGACCAACACCAGCAGATGACCATTGCACCCCAAATCATCACAGAGACTGTGGAAACTTAACACTGGACTTCAAGCAACTTGGGCTTGTGAGCTTCTCCACCCTTCCTCCAGACTCTAGGACCTTGGTTTCCAAATGAAATACAAAACTTGCTCTCATCTGAAAAGAGGAGTTTGGACCACTGGGCCTTCTTCTCCTTAGCCCAGGGTAAGACGCCTCTGACGTTGTCTGTAGTTCAGGAGTGGCTTTACAAGAGAAATACAACAAAACGTAGCCAAATTCCTTGACACGTCTTGTGTGTGGGGCTCTTGACTGCCTTGACCCTAGCCTCAGTCCATTCCTTGTGAAGTTCACTCAAATTCTTGAATCGATTTTGCTTGACAATCCTCATAAGGCTGCGGTTCTCTCGGTTGGTTGTGCATCTTTTTCTTCCACACCTTTTCATTCCACTCAACTTTCTGTTAACATGCTTGGATACAGCACTCTGTAAACAGCCCAGCTTCTTTGGCAACACGTAATGTTTGTGGCTTACCCTCCTTGTGAAGGGTGTCAATGATTGTCTTCGGGACAACTGTCAGATCAGCAGTCTTCCCCATGATTGTGTAGCCTAGGTTGAACCAAGCTTAGAGACCATTTTGAAGGCCCAGGAAACCTTGCAGGTGTTTTGAGTGATTAGCTGATGGCATGTCACCATATTCTAAATTAGTTGAAATTTGAGAATTGGTGGGTTTTTGTTAAATGAGAGCCAAAATCATCACGATGAAAAGAACCAAAGGACTTGAACTACTTCATTCTGTGTGTATGAATTTATTTAATTAAACAAGCTTCACATTTTTGAGTTGAATTACCTGAAATAAAATGAACTTTTCCACAGCATTCTAAATTTATTGAGATGCACTGTATACATATAAAACTAAAACGCTCAATAAGCAAGCTTTCCACTGCATGATGGTTTGTTAGGATAGGAAATATTTGGTGGAGGATACAATTATTTGAACATCTGGAATCTGAGGGTGCAAAAATAAATAAATAAATTGCATTTAAAGGTTGTCCAAAGAAGCCTTAGCATATAGTAATGGCATATTAAAAAAACAGAAATTAAGTTTTTATATATTTACAGTCAGGAAATTAAAAATATCTTCATGGAACATGATCTTTACTCTATATGTCCTAATGATTTTTGGCAAAAAAGAAAAAAATTTAAATTTTGACCCATATATATTATATTATATTATATTATATTTCCCCCGTAACTCACACTTTATTACACATAATTGCTTTGGTTTACTGTTGGGAACTCTGGCCTAGTGGTTAGAGAGTTGATCCTAACCCTAAGGATGTGGGTTTAAAGTCTAAGGCCGGCAATACCCACGACTTAGGTGCCCTTGAGAAGGCACCGAACCCCCAACTGCTCACCAGGCACCGCAGCATAAATGGCTGCCCACTGCTTCCGGGTGTGTGTTCACGATGGTGTGTGTTCACTGCTGTGTGTGTGTGTGCAGTTTGGAAGGGGTTAAATGTAGAGCACAAATTCTGAGTGGTGGGTCACCCAGTACTTGGCGGTATGTCATTTCACTTTCACTATTTAAATTTGGTGCGAATGTATGTATTTTTATGGAAATTCACACCTTCTAAAAAAAAAATTGAAAATTACTGTAACATTATACTGCATTTTCTGTTGTAAAAAGAGTTCTCTTATTTTAAACAGTGTAGGATATAACTGTTCAGTGTTAAGTTATAATTCTACACTATCTATTTGGATTTCCTATATTGGATTTCCTCGGATTTTCCCCATGTGATGGTCATGATATGCTGTGTCTTTGTTACCATTACATTTGCTTACTTGCCCCAAATTTGACAATCTCTTTTCTCAGCTGGAATGTCAATTATCTGTTCTTTTGTTTAATGTTGAAAGCTGTTTGTGAGTGGCTGGATTAGGCTTGCTTCAGACTGTGGTGCCAGGATCTGATTCATGACCATTCCTGTATCTTGGACCTTTCTGTG
The DNA here is from genome assembly GCF_018340385.1 of Cyprinus carpio. Taxonomy (NCBI): domain Eukaryota; kingdom Metazoa; phylum Chordata; class Actinopteri; order Cypriniformes; family Cyprinidae; genus Cyprinus; species Cyprinus carpio. Next base: position 903,262 of record NW_024879183.1, read on the forward strand.
GAATTTGGCTCCTCGTGTTTCAACTTGTTCTTGAATGAATCTTGAATTGTCTGCATTCAGGGTCTGATACCCTACACTTTCTTTGCCTGACCTGTTGGATTTTATTCACCATCGATCGACCTATGCTGTTTACTGGACCTCTCTTGGGTTTTGCCGTTCCATGCCTGTTTCGCTGGTGTTTCAACCCTGCCTGTGTTTGTGACCACGTCTATAATAAAAGCCTTTGCAAAGGATCTGCATGTCTCTTCTCTTCGGCTTCGTCACAGAATACTCGGCCACACGGAGGATCTTCCAGCGGCTTTTCAAGTGGACACTGGCCAGGTATGGACCATGGCAAGACTGTATAAGCCCTGAAAACAAGGCACACGATCGCTCGAGGGCTAATTCAAGAGTATTTAAACATTGCTTATTTTTTTCTGATCTGCTGGGACTGTGTGCTCATAGACTTCTTTTGTGAGGGCATTAATCAACCGTTCAAATCCAATTTAATCCATGAAGGTCCCCGCTCATCTGCATTCAAATTTATGGACTATGTTTTGTTTACTGTGGTTCCAATGTTCACTGTGATTGTGGCCTGAGGGATCAGACACCGCACTCACTCGTGTAATGGCGGCCCACCCTAGAGCACGCTCACAAAATGGCGGACACAACAGCACCCCGTTATGTCAGCTGAACCAATCCATAATCAAGTCAAGTCACAGTTGATCATCATGAGTCAAGTCCCAGTTGATTCTCCATGAGTCAAATCAAATCACAGCCTGATCTTCCGTGAGTCATGTCAAGTCACAGCTGATCGTCATGAATCAAGTCAAGTCTTTGTTGATCTTCCTGAGTCAATCCACAACGTGATGCTTCATTGAGTCAAGTCAAGTCACAGCTGATCTTCAAGTCAAAGTCTCAGTTGATCGTCATTGAAGTCAAGTCACCGTCACAGTTGATCTTAACGTCAAGTCTCAGTTGATCGTCATGAGTCAAGTCAAGTCTCAGTTGATCGTCATAAGTCAAGCCACAAACTGAGCTTCATGAGTCAAAGTTAACTTTTCATGGGGAGGGGGGGTATTTCACGAATCTGGTCTATGAACTTCCATTCACTCACCACAGTGGTCACCCGCTCACTACATAGAAATCTCACACTAAAACAGACTGTTACACTATACCCTGGATACATTTCCCATAATAACTTGCACTAATGCACACAGCTGTAACCAATCACATGCTACACTGAAAGCAATTCACATCCAATATATAAACACCCACCCAGATCCTGCCTCACGTCACAGAGTATTGTCTGCATTTATTACTCTCCTAGTGATAGCACTTTACAGAGCCAGTTCCAGGTTTTCATAGTTTAGTCATAGTCTCGCATGTTTTCCTGTGTTCAGATTCTTGCCTGTGTTTTCAGATTACCTTTGTCTTCCTGTGTCAGACTCTGTTTTTACCTGCCTGGATTAGTGCTGTGTACCTGGATTAATCTCTCTTTGTCTTGTTTTAGCTGTGTTCCAGTTATTCTTCACATCTAAAACTAAACAAAACAATGCTGTTTTACACCAAAATAAACTGCATTATTAAAACATTATTGTGATGGTCACTGTTACAAGTACTAATTTATAGGAAAAAAAAAGAACCACATTACCACATAGCACACATTATACAGTGATTTTTACAGCTTACTTGATACCTCAGACAATCGCAAACACCAACGACGGGGTTATACACATTCAAAATATTTTACACCAGAGCAGATAGCAGAAGCTTAGTTAACATTCATAAACACAAGCATGCTTTGTATGTGGGACCTATACAATATATTATATTAGTTATAAACATATATGGCTATATTCATGACAACAGAGAAAAGTCTATCACAGGAAAGTTTGTCTAATCCATTTTGTTACTGACATTTAAGCTAGCAACATTATACCTCATATTACTTTTATATCTTTTGCTTGTCTATAGTATTAGGAAAAAAAAAAAAAAACATTCTGGCATTGTGAGGACATTAGATTGCTGTGAATGAAACTTCATAATGTTTCACTTGATTACAATTTAGTGAGGGAATTATATTTTGGAAAAAAAAGGTCTTACTAGTAAACTGTGTACACGTTTATGTTGAAAAACTTAATACAAGTAGATAAATAAAAAAGACTACTCATGTTTATTAGATCTCTGCTGGAATCAAGCCGCTTCATTCTTTTTTCTGAGGTAATCCAAAGCTTATGCCTCTCAGCACGAAGCAGCAAATAGTAAACATTTAAAAAAACTTGAAGAAAACAGTCTCCCGCGGTTTGGTTATCTGCCATGGGGGATTACACTCTGCATGCTTCACTATGGCTGATTATAATATCAATAGCGTGGCGCAGCACATGGGGCGTGGTCGCAATTAGATATAATGAAGGGAGACGTGAAAAGAAGGGGACATCGCATTTTTTCTATGGAGTACTTTCATCCCAGGACCGATTTGTTTTCGAAAGACTTGCTCTTTGGGGTCCATAGGACACGTTATGTGATCGGTTTGGCCCCAGCTGGGATCTTAGGGTGAAATTTTGTTTTCTGATTTTTTTACTCATAATTGCCATTCTCAGAGGGTATGGGTCTCCTAATAGGCAGTGCTTTGAGGGCATGAGGAATGAGCATTTCCAGCTCCCCAGGTCTTTGCACAGAATCAAAGGCTCTTTTGACCAAGTGAAACAGGAAAGCACGATTTCTGCAGTTCAGCCAACTTTTGACTGAGTGGAGAGACCCCTTTGATCATGAACCACCCAGGAAGTTTCTATTGAATAAGTTGCATCTGGGACGCCCCGGAATACAGGGGCTCAAAGGTTGCAGGCCCCTGAAATTCATCACAGATTACCGGCCATGTGGGCCCCTGAATCTGGGGCCTCCCATAGTTTCATGGCTCTAGACATTTCTCAAACCCGGCCAGGTCCCGGAGAACATAACCGCTGCTCAAGCCCTTCCCCCATAGGCCTTTATGTAAGACAGAGAGATGCATGGAGAACCCAAAATATATTTTTTCGCATCTCCCTGACGTGAGCTTCCTCGAGCAAGCTGCAAAGGTCCTAGTGATGCAATCCTCAGGAGATTTGGGGCCCTCGGGCCTCCAGGGCTCTCCGGGAGCCGCTTTGACTCCATGCAACTTATCCCATTGATTTTTCATAGGTGCTTGTGTGCAACCAAGCGCAGCGTAAATCATGTACAACCACATTGACCTGGCCACTTCCAGATCGGGCCATCCAGAACTCACAGTGAGTCTTATCTCAAACTAGCTCTGCTTGTTTTTATGGATTTATTTTTTGATTGATCCTTTAAAAAAAAAAAATCTGTTTCCTTTAGGCAAAAACAGGTGAAGGCCAGAATTGCTAGCTACAGATTGGCTGGTCAGTGTAGACAAACTTAAGAAACTTAGGGCCCAGGAACCCTACAGTCATGCTGGTCTCCGCACCTGGGATGACCCAGAAGGAGGGGGAGGAGAAGTCAGGTGCACTCCACCAGACGCAGCCTCGGAGGCTGTGGCTGGGGGGAGAGTTGCCTGGCTCTCCTGGAGGCTGGGCTGGCCAGGAGTGCCACCTGACTCTCCTCCCCCTCCTTCTGAGCCAGAGCCAGGCAACGCCAAGCAGCTCCTGACAGCCACATGGGACCCAGCCTGCAGAGGAGTGTTTGCAGTTGCTGGTAGGCCTTGAATATTTAATGTAATAATATAATAGTATTTTTTTTTACAAGTTGGCAAAAAATTAATTGCCTTTTTTTGTGTATTCATTGTAGGAGAATTTGAAAAGGAAATTAACACTTAGATGAACATGCAGCCTGCTAGGTATGTGTTAAGTGATTGGTTTAGTAATTATGCTATTCTTTCTTCATGAAGAATAATGCTAAGATTTTTTTTTGTGTTAGATTTATTGGAAGAGAATGTGCGAGATGATCCCTTCCTTTCGGTATTCGCACATTAGGTGATCAGTTCATTTGTAGTTACATTCTGTTTCTCTTTAACCATAACACCAAGCTAATTCTGTTTTGATGTTGTTTTTTCTTTGCAGGATGATGTGGGCTTCACCCACGATTGACATAAATTGAGTTTTTTAGCATTTTTTAATATTTAAAAAAGTGAGAGAAAGTGTTTTTAAAATGTATATAGTTTGTTTTTGATGTTCAAATCTTTACATCTTGTGAACAATTTTATTTTAAAGAAATTATGTTCTAATATTCCACTTTTCGACAAACATATTTAAACTTTTTAATTATTTTGTTTTGAATGTGCTTTTTTCATAAATGTTTATTTTTACAACTACTAAGATGTTGATTTTTAAGGAATACAGTAGGTAGACATCCAAATGGTGTAATACCACCGCGCACAAGAAGGAAGACGTTAAACAAACAATAGCATATTATAATATACATTTATAAACATCCTAAAAAAGCCATTAAAAAAATAGGATAGTCTTAGCTAGAGTCTACTCATCAAAAATTTTAAGAAAGGCTGTTACACAAAGGCTCTTATGCATGCTATTGTTTTTAAACAGTCATTTTATATATATATATATATATATATATATATATATATATATATATATATATATATATAAATACGGATTAAAAATTTTTTCATTTCGGGTTCATTCTGGTTAAAAAAAATAATAATAATAATCTTCAGGTTCCATTTGCAGAGCTTAAATGAGAACGGTGCAGCATTTACAAATAATTCTTATTAACTCTGTTATTATTCTTGATTTTTCAAACTGCTAACACTTCTTTGCATTTTTTGAATTATGCCTTTTACTGTGTGACCAATTAATTGTGAATTGTGACTTTTGATCAGCGCTGGTGCCTCACGCCATTATATCACATTGGAAACAGCAGTCGCTCACCGAGCCATGCGATGCGAAAGCAGCGGCCACTTTGGCATATTTTTTGCTAATTATGATTTTTTTTTTTTTTTCCCATCGATACTGAAACATCGTAGAAATCCAAAGCCTATTTTACCTAATGAATAAGAGTTTAGCTTCAAATGGGCAAATATGTTTGGATTTGTCCCTAATGAGAGAGATAAGCCCTTCAACATTATGTATCGCTTTAAATTATTTTTTAATTATTATTTTTGTTGTTGTTTATAAGCCTATATTATTATATAGCCTATCTGCAATTATATTTATCCATTAGAATTATATATTTGTAATTTTTGTTCTGTTTTTGATAAATTTGTTGAATTTAAAGGATTTGTTGTAAAGTGAAGGGAACTAAAATGTCCCGTTGGTACATTAGCCTATAGCATTATTAGGCCTGCCGCTATTATTTCTGAATGTAATAAAATGCAAACTCTCACAAATGTAATTTATTTTTAGCTGTTTTCGCGGTATGTTTTTATCCAGCTTTATTTTTCCATTGCATCTAAAAAATGACTTTGTGCATCACATTCACTTCATACTTCAGAACAAAACAAATATAACTTCAGATTCGCTCTCTCGCGTTGCTCAGCTGTGGATTGATTTCAAAATGCTTGATATGGTAAGCTGTTGTCACATTTTATATTATGTGAATTGTTCATTAAAAAATATATATATATATATATATATTGTTAGTTTTATAACATGCAATCAAGTTCGATACTTTTATAAGATACAAATTAATTTAGGCTATTTAACATGCACTGTGACATTTTTTACTGTTTCAACTTAAAAACTCCTTGAGATTTTAAAGTCAGTTTAATAGTATTGAAATTCAAGTTGAATCTAGTATAAAAAAGGTTTTAATTGCTTAAATTATTTCTATGAATTAATAAGTTAGCATGACTTTTTCATCATAGCATTTTTTACGAGCTGTATTCGTTTTCTAAAACCAAGCACCCCACTTTTTTCTTTTTTAATTCTATGAATCGCTCGCACATCTCCTACAACCTACAAATAAGTGGGCTAATAGAGGTTCTTTCTTTAATTATTTATTCATAATGTTTATTCTTGAAGAAATAAGTATTTATTCTTTAATAAAATAAGGGACGATCCGAATATTTGTAATCTACAATAATATAGGCCTATATCTGCCTGCAGTTAAAAAGATATATTTGTTTTGATTCATCCATTTATGTTACAATTAGCCTATTCTAAAAATAAAAATAAATAATGTCATAAAAAATGCCATCGGTCTGAATAAATTTTACCATTGTAGAATTGGGGTAGTAATTTAGGAGGTTAAAATACAGTGAAATTACAAATGGCATGGGATTTCAAAGCATGACAACTGAAGGTCTATGAACGTTTCTATGATGCATTTTTTTAAACAATGGCACTTAAAGTTTTCAACTGAAATATTACTTTTTCAACCATATAGCCTGTGAATAAATAAATAAATGCAACTTTTCAGTGAAAGAACACTGAGAGTGTAGGTTGCGTCTGGTGTTTGGATTTGTACTTCAATATAATG
>NW_024879183.1:910668-1036627 GCF_018340385.1 Cyprinus carpio
ACATTCTAGGCCTTTCTGCACCAGGGCGTCGAATGCCCTAGGCCAGGGGGTTTGATGCGGTCAGCCCTGTCTTCAATCCAAGCCAAGCAGGGGGGTGGCCCTTTCCCGGGAGGAGAGAGAGAGACGGAGATCCCGAGGTCTTTGCCTCTGCTGCGGCGGAGCTGGACACTATCTGAACAACTGTCCGGTAAAAGACGAGCCCGGCAGTAAGTAGGGCGCTACTGTCGGGCGGGATCTCCGTAGATAAGACCTCATCCTCTACTCGCCTCCCGGTAAGAATTCTGTGGGCGGTCCGGTCCCACCTGTCAAGCACTCTTGGACTCAGGAGCGGAAGGTAACTTCATGGACCGGTCACTAGCACTAACTCTTGGGATTCCCATTACTCCACTCAAGAACACCATTTCCGTTAATGCCCTTAGCGGTCAGGAACTCCCCGCTATAACCTTTTCCACCAAGTCTCTTACACTCATCACATCTGGCAATCACTCTGATCAATATCATTTCTCCTCTTGGACTCACCCTGACTCCCATCGTCCTCGGTCACCCTTGGCTGGTTCAGCATAGTCCAAGGGTTGACTGGGGACACAATCTGTGTCATCATGGCGTAATCAATGTCATGAATTTTGTCTTGTGTCTGCCTGTCCGTCTGTGTCTTGTTCTGTTTGCAGAAGGAGGCGGTGAACTTATCTAACATGCCCTCAGAGTACCTCGACCTGAAGGAAGTGTTCAGTAAGTCCCGTGCAGCTTCTCTTCCTCTGCATCGTCCCTATGACTGTGCTATAGATTTACTCCCAGGTAAGTCTCCGCCTAAGGGCAAGCTTTACTCACTTTCTGCTCCAGAAAGGGAGGCCATGGAGAAATATATTTCTGATTCTCTAGCCTCCGGATTCATCCGCCCTTCCTCTTCTCCTGCGGGGCGGGATTCTTTTTTGTGGGGAAGAAGGATGGTTCTCTGCGACCTTGTATTGATTACGAGAGTTGAACAACATCACGGTAAAAAATACTTTCCTTTTGGCCGCGTTGATGTCTTCATCTTTCGAGAGATTGCAGTGGGCTCCTCCGTCTTATCAAGTCCAAACTCTTGGTTACACTACATACACGCCTATCATTTGGTTTGCATCAGGAATGGGATGGGTGGAAAACCACTATTTACACACCACCCCTAGGTGGCCCTCATGTTTGGAAATACATTGGTTAGTTTTGCCCTTTAAACGGGCTAATCCAACTCCCAGCGTTTGTCCGGCACTCGGTCACAATTGGACGTTTCTGAGAACATGGTGGACTCAGCAGTCATATGATGTCTAGCCTGGAAATGACAAATAAGTGTTATCTATTCTCTTACGTCTCCCGCAGGAGACCCTGTCAACACATCGTCAGAGACTAGCTTTCAAGAGGGATTGCTAAGCATGGGACTTTTATGTCAAGAGCGACAGAAACTATATCCTTTTCAATGGCACAGTCTTTTGTCCCTATCTTAGGTTACATCGTCTCTTACATGACATCGTTCTGAGGAGTGTACCGTAAGGATCCTGACAAGGTTAGGCTGATGTAAAGTATTGGCCAAGTCCCCAGACTGCCACAGTCAAGGTCCCGTGACATACCTATGAGGTTTTCTTGGGTATGTACTGCACCCAAATTCTATCAATCACTTTCATTGTCGCTGCACCTTCAGCACCGAACTAGCACACGCCTATGACCGGCCATTACCCTCACCCCCCAGAACGACGTTCAGTTGTGCCAACAATACAGACGACGCCTAAGGATACATGCTCACCATCCAAAGCATCATTGGTTAGTCGTGGGCGCTTCACAGCTTGTCGCAAGAGATCAAGAAACCCATGAGGCACTCACGTGTAATCAGTATCTAAGGTGTGAGGTCGACCGCGTCAGAGGTGAGTGGGTAGGGGTTCAGAGGATTCCTAGCCCAAAGTTCATTCTCATAATAGATACAGAGACAAGAGGCACACTTAGAGATCAGTCTCACACTGATTGTCGTTCCCACCATTGATATATCTACACTGCAGAAACTGATATATTTACGAATTTGATGTCCCGAAGTGATGGGAGCACCCACCCCCCCGTATCCAAGTTAAGCATGGAAGTGAGTGCATACTGCTCCTTGTGATTCAGAAGAGTTGCGGAGTGTATCCATGTATTATTCGTAAGTGATCCGATCATAGAAAACCCTTGATATGATATTGAGGTCACATGGCTAACAGAACATCAACGCCGGGGTCAGAAGCTCCGATGGACCATGCTTTTTGTCTAAAAGAGAGCAATGGGATCATTGGGACAAAAGTAATGGAGGGATCTATAAACATTTTCTTTTTCCGACCTTTTGACTTCTTTCCTCGGACCTCTGAAATCCGCCAGCCGGGTACAATGATCATCATGATAACAATCAAAACCTGATTCTTGTAACTCATCAGGCATATTTTGAATCCGTTGCAAACGCGCACGGTTAATTTATGTAAATTACTCCCGAGTAGCAATTTTGCCTGAGAATATAGCTATACCTCCATCACTGCACAATGGGACGGTCGAATCGAATGGTCCAGTACAGCCTTATAAGGCGTAATGCCTCCGCCCTTTTGTGCCAACACAGAGTCGATTGTTTTGTACTGGAGGAGTTACGGTCTGAAGTCATTCGATGGGGTCATTGCTCCAACATTGCTTTGACATCCAGGATTAAATCAGCACATCTAGCTGGTTAGTTTAAGCAACGATTCTGGTGGCCATTACATGACCCTTTCTGTGAAAAGTCTATAACAACCGACATAACACAGTTTGTTGTTTTGGCTTGCTCAGTTTGTGCCGTGTTGGTAAGACGGTCTTAACCGACCCTACCTGATGGGTTACTTCATCCACTGTCTGTCCCTTCGAGACCCTGGTCCCACATGCCGCTAAGATTTTGTCACCGCCCTCCGGCGCCTCTAATGGCCTTACGGTTTTGTTTAACCGTAGTGGCCCGGTTCTCGAAGGGGGCACCTTTTAATTCCCTTGCCAAATTACCTTCAGCCAAGGAGACTGCGGTGACTGTTGTAGACCACATCTTTCGTTTACAGGGCCTCCCTGATGGACGTGGTCTCTGACAGGGGGTCCCAATTTGTATCCAAATTTTGGAAAGAGTTCTGTAAATTTTAGGAGGCCTTTTAAACAGTCATTCTGTCTTCGGGTTAACAGCCCAGAGCAATGGATCAACGAGAGGCGAGCCAACTAGGATTTGGAAGAGGTTGATGTTTGTTGTCCAAGAATCCTTCATCTGGAGCCACACTTTCTATGGTTGAGTACACTCATACTCGCTGCCAGTGACTCCACGAGCCTCTCTCCGTTTGAGTGTAGTCAGGGTACAGCCACCAATTTTTCCGAAGCTCGATTCCGAATTCGCAGGTCCCCTCTGCTCCCCTCGTCCAGAGTGTCACCGCACATGACTGCTGAGCCCATGATACTATGCTCCAGTTGGGGCGCGCACCAAGGCTAAGGCCGATCGCCACAGGTCAAGGCCTCCCGTATACGTCATGGGTCAAAAAGTGTGGCTTTCTACCAAGAATATTCAGCTCCGTTCCGTGTCTAATATCATTAGCCCGGTGACAGTCCGCCTCAAACTTCCTCCGGCGTACCGGAGAATTCACCCCGCCTTTCATGTCTCCAAATTGAAACCAGTTTTTCATTCTCGCCTTAATCCGCCTGCCACAGTTCCCCCACCGCCGCGACTCGTAGACGGGGAACCTACGTATTCGGTTAATCGTATTCTGGACTCGAGACGGAGGGGACGTGGATTCCAGTACCTGGTGGACTGGGAAGGTTACGGTCCGGAGGAGAGGAGTTCGGTTCCTGCTAGGGACATTCTGGATCACTCCCTTATTGATGATTACAATCAATAGGTAGGTTCGCTGGGAGCGCCAGGAGGCGCTCTTAGGGGGAGGGGTACTGTCACGGTTTATAAATCCGCCTTCTCTCTCTTGTCCGTGTTTGTGTGTGTGTGTGTGTGTGTGGGTGGAGCCACTGATCACTGGGCTGATCAGCGCGCCAGCTGCAGAGGATCAGCGCGGTCTATTTAGTTCTCTGTTCTCACCTTGTCTTTTGTCAGATCGTTGTTTGGAGGTTCATGTCTGTTCCTGCCTGACCAGTTACGTTGCTGCCTGTTCGTTTGTCCTGCACGTCCGCCTTCACTTAATTCAGCATCTCACGGATTATCGCCGCCATCTACTTCTGGATTTTCGCCGTCATCACTCATCTCTCGGGACCTTCACGCTTGGACTGGGGTGTACTACAGCGTCCCTGTGTCACTCAGTGCTTGCTTCTCTGGACATTGTTTTCACCATTCCCTCATCATCTCCATTCCTGCATTTACTAATAAACTACTTTTACTTGCAATTGAATCCATCTTATCATTTCCTCACATATTTCTAACTCACCATCTTACCCTAGAGGTAAGCCAGCGTTTCTTCTAGTGGCTTTCACCTTGTGGTCCACAGCAGGACAAGTTACTGAGAAAAAACTTGGTTTGGACTAAATAAATGTGAAGAACACAGTTCCAAAAGTTTGATTATTAATTTAAACAAGGTCATAAATGGGGCTATTTTTTCAAAGATTTCTTTGTTGCCTTGAAGTTTAATGAAGAAAGCTTTTGGACTTATATTAGAATGTATATTGTAATCTTTATGCATATTATTATAGAAAGAATACATAATAAGATGCTGAAAAGAAGATAAGTGTATCTATGACATAGTTATCATAGTGTGTGTTTATAGTTTGGGAAAGAGAGTATGTTTGTGTTCTCTTCTGATTTTGGACATGGTACCATGGTGTTTTTAAGTAGTTTGAATGACCAAGTTATGTTTAACAATTTATTATCAATTTAAACATTATTAATGTTTTATCTGTAAACTTATGTTCAGCTATCCTTTTCAATAGTTAAAATCACTCTAATCTGACTTTATGAATAACTTTTACATGGTTTGGGAAACCCGCAGCAGCCCTTTGACCCCTTTTCCCTCCATGTTTACCCAAAATTCATTCAGCATATACTTTTCCTGCCCGAGCTGAGCAGACACTTGTTCACTGTTACACTGCGCTAAAAGGACAGCTAAAACCCCTCCCGCCCTGCTTTCATTAAGCTGATCATGACAAGAAATACCTGTTATCGGGTCAGTCTACAAATGGACGGAGGAAGCCCTTCTCACACTTCAGGACTGCTTCCAAACCAATGACTGGCAGATCTTCTGTGATCCACGTCACAGAAATTAATGAATATAGACTCGTTCGGATTACATTAGGATGTTTACTGAAACATTGTTCCAAAAATCAGCATCAGATCATTCCCAAATCAAAAACCCTGGATAATGCTGATGTCAGGCCCAAAACTTAAAGCATGCACTTCAGCCTATAACCCCCCAGTGACAAGGGGCAAAAGGAAGTCCGGGTATAAACCCTTCAGGGGGCCGCCAGGATTGAAAAAGAGATAAAAAGGGGAGATAAGATGTAGAAAAACCTATCAAGCACTGACATAAAGGGGCGCATGTGGATAGTCTCACTCAATCCAAACTACAAAAGACAAAAAAAACCAGAAAACCCCTGCCTCTCTATCTGATGAACTAAAAACTTTTGCTGGGTTTTGAAAAAACAGCAATCCCTTTTTTGGGCAGTAAAATTTTTCCAGCAGACGGAACAAACGTTTTTTAAAATATCTCTCTGCCTGAAGTTTTACAAAACTTTTCGGGGGTTAAACCCCCCAAAAATCACCACCCCCTAATGGTTGGCCAGCCAGCTAGCGGGGGTTTTTTACTATATTTTTAATCTCCCCCTTTCAATGTGGGGGACCCCCTTCGTTTTTAAAAACCACTTTATCCCCCTTTCCGAAAAAAAGCATGTTGTCAGCTGGCAAAATTACTCCCGACCGGTAGCAACTGCCCTCTCCCAATTTAAAGAGTTTTTGACAAAGTAAGGGGGAAGACAGAGAAATTTCTTACAGACACCCGGGGTTTTTCCTCCCCAAATTTGCATCCCGCAAAAACCGACAAAGATCCCAGTTTTGGAAATGCATTTTTCCCTCCAAAATTTGGATAAAAAAAATCCATGTGAAATGTTGTTCATCTACTATGTTCTGCGTTCAAAAAAAATCACCCCCCCCAAAATTTTATCATAAAACTTAAGGACTTGGAGGGAACATAAAAATATGCAATTTGGATTGGGGTTTTTCCCTGACGCCCAAACCCCCAGGGGGGGAAAGAATTATTCACGCTAAACCTGAGCACATGTGCTCCACAGGGTTGTGCCCTTTTTCCCTTTTATTTCTTTTCTGTTCACGCACAAACTTTTTCCCAAAAAAGCCCCAAACGTCATCTTTAGTTCGCTGTTAAACCTTCTTCTTGGGCCTTATCATAAAGGTTTGAAGGCCTACAGAGATGATTAAAAAAACCATGTAAGTGGTGAAATGATTGTAACCTTCTCAAATCAACAAAAAAAAGAGATGATAGGGGACTTTAGGAGGAGGAGGTGGAAAACCCAACACCCCTTACCTTTGGAGGAACGCTTTTGGAAAAAGTGTTGGAGCATAAATTTTTCCCCGGTGTGCACCTCTCTGAGGACCGTCCTGGCCCTACATTTCATTTTCAGTAGTAAATTTAAACCCTTTCAGCGGCTTTACTTTTTTACAGGCTAAAAAGGTTTAAAAAAATCATCAAAAACCTTCTACAGATCCCCCAATTGGGAAAAATCCTGCCCGGGGGGCCCCTTTAGTTGTCTATTAGGGAAAGTTGTCCATCAGCGATCAAAAGGGTTGTTTAATAACAGGGTTAAATCTCCAATGGAATAAAGAAATGTCAGGGTCAGGGTTACTTTGGGATCAGAGATTTAAAAAAGCGAATCCGAAAAACAGGTTAGGTTTTTTCTGAATTTGAAGCAAGTTGCTAAAAGGGGTTTCCAGGGGTTCCTATTTTAAACCTTGGGGTTTTTCCTTCGGGAACTCGACTGTGTAAAAACGTTTTGGGAAACAAATTTGTCCCCACGCCCCCAACTGACAAAGTTGTCTAGTGTAAAAAATAAAAATTTGGTGAGCACCTTTAAAAGAAAAGAAAAAATGAACGCTTGGAGCAAAAACCATATTCTCCTGGCCTCAACACATGAAAAAACCTGTACCCCCGGGTTTTCCTTGCCCAGTGAATGACACCCAAAGGAGGGGGGGAAAGCAGTATGGCCACCACGAACACCTAAAGGTGGGGGGGTCTGCGGGAAACCCGAACAAAAAAACCCGGGGCATTTAAAATGGGAGCAGCTTACGTTTTCCCACCAAAAAAGTGAAAAACCCCACTTCAAGGATAAGTTACCTCGTGGAGGAACTCGGGAAGGGGAGTATGGTTTCCTCAACAACCTTAAGCAGAAATATATACTGGATAGGTTAAAAGTGTGTGTACCACACCAAATATTCCCCTTTCCTGTACCAATGTTTTCCTACTGTAAACATTTTTTTCCTAAATGCAGGCTTTTGGCCAATAAATTTGAATTACCGTTAATTTTTTGTTTAAATTTAATTAAAATATTTAAATTACTAGCCTGGCCCTTTTCCCCTGAGAGCGAAGCATGAACCAAAATATTATTTTATCATTGTTATAAAAAACCTTTTTTTAAATTTATTTTAAAATGAACTTTTTCATGGGGGTTTAATAAATAGAATGATTTTAAGTAAATGGAAAAGGGAAAAGGGGAAACCCCATTTATGTTTAAACAAAACCCCTTTACTGCCGTTTTGGGAAAAAGAAACCCGCAAAAGTCATTCCTTTTTAAAGGGGGGGAAAGTGAAGGCTAATTATACAGTTTTCAAAGGCAAGGGGATTTTGGGTTTAAAACACTGCGCACAAATTTCTGGACTTAGATCAGTGGTTCTCAAATCGCCCGCCCATCACAAAATTTAAAAAGCGGCCCCCTGGGCTGAAAACAATGTAAAAAAAATTTAAACCCCAATTTTTCAAATTATTTAGGTTTTTTTTATTAATTTAAAAATGTACTAACAAAAATAAGCGTAATGTTTTTTTTTAAGTAAAATATTGGGGTTTTTTAAAAATATTTTTAAAAACATGAATGAGAGGCCTGTAAGGGGTACTTATTTATTAAAAAAATGCATTTTAAAGGAAAAACGTACAAAGCAGCATTTTGGCAGAAGTTTAAATTAAAAAAATTCCCTTCCCCCGCCCTTAGTTCGTAAAATTTGGCCCTCAGTTTGGACAAATTTTTATTAAAAAGGGGGAAAAACTAATGTGTAAAAATTTCCAGTGAAGGAAAAAAATCTCTGGAGGGGAAGTTTTTTCAAATTTGAAAGTGCTTTCAAATTTGGGTCAAAATAGGCCCACATTGTGAACGCACATTTTCTTTGTGTCTTTTTCAAGCCATTTTCCGTTTAGCGTTTTTCAGACAGAAATTACATCCCAAAAACTTGTGCTGTAACCCTTTTCAAGCCCAAATTTTACAAAAGGGTCAGCTTTCCAAAAAGCATTAGGGGTTTTATTAATGGGGAGGGAAAAATTTTTCATTTATTTATTCAAGAAGTAATCCATTAGTATCAATATTTAGGCTATGAATTATAAAGCTGGTTGGGGGTTTTTTTGGGGGCCCTAATATGGGAAAAGATTCAGGGGGCCCTGGGGGCAGCCCTTTGGGCCATAGTGGGAGCTGATAACAAATTTTCAAAAAAGGGGTTTTATTATTAACATTAAATTTAATGCATTTGGGAAAACGGGAACATAACCTTTAACCCCACCCAAAAAAGCTTTGTTAACTTTGTTTAAAATTAATCACACAAAAAATAATGATCCCATTAAAATTAACCGCGCAATTTGGGTTTGCATTAATGCATTAGTTAACAGGAAATAATAAACTGTAAATAACCTTAAAGTTTTAAGGTTAAAAATTACTGTAAATTTTCAAATTGTTTGTAGCAGTTGACACACTAAGGGTGAAATTTCTAACCCCACCATCTTTCCCTAGAGGTTTAAACCAGCGTTTTTCTAGTGGGTTTCACCTTGTTTGGGCCTCAGCGGAAAGTTAAACAAAAAAATTTGGGTTTGGGCCTAAAAAAAAGGAAGAACACAGCCCCTTTAGACCTTGGGTTTTTTTAATATTTTGACTTTTTTGGAATATTTTGGGCAAAGATTTCTTTTTGGGCCCTTTAAATTTAAAGAAGAAAACTTTTGGTTATATTGATGATATTGTAATCTTTTGCCTATATTTTTAGAAAGAAAAACTAATAAAGGGTGAAAAGAAAATTTAAGTGTATCTATGGGGCATAGTTTTTCATAGGTGGGTTTATAGTTTTGGGGAAAAAGAGATGTTTGTGATCTCTTAATGATTTTGGACATGGTACTCATGGGTTTTTTTTTTTGTAGCTTTTAAGGGCCAATTAATGTTTTAGCAATTTATTACAAATTTTAAAAATTTCTTGTATTTTTTTGTTTAAATTTGTTTAGCTTTCTTTTCAAAGTTTAAAAAATTTAAACTTTTTGAACAAATTTTACATGGTTGGAAAAGACAGCAAAACCCCTTTTCCCCTTTTACCTCCCTGTTTTTCCCAAAAAATTTTATTTTTTCATAACTTTTTTACCCGAGTGAGCAGACACCCTTTATCACTGTTACACTGCGCCAAGGCGGCTAAAACCCCCCCCTCCTGCTTTCATTGAAGTGATCATGCCGGAAAAACCCGTTTTCAGGTCAGTCTACAAAAGGACGGGGGAAGCCCCCTTTTCACATTCAGGACTGCTTCCAAAACCACTGACTGGCAGATCTTCTGTGATCCAGCCGGGCACAGACATTAAAGATATAACTCTTTACGGGTTACATTAGTATGTTTACTGAAAAAATTGTTCCAAAAATTTAGCACCGATCATTTTCCCCCTCAAAAAACCCCGGAAAATGCTGATGCAACCAAAACTTAAAGCATGCATTCAGGCCCCATAACTCCAGTGACAAAGCGGGGATAAAGGGAAATCCCCGGGGGGAACTTCGAGGGGCCCCCAGGGTTTAAAGAGATAAAATACAGGATAAGATGGGAGCAAACTATCAGAAACGACATCAAGCGCATGTGGAAGTCTGCAAATCAACACAGGCTTTCGAGACAAATAGAACAGGGAAAAACCTGCCCCTCTACGGAGGAATGAACATCTTCTACTAGGTTTGAAACAGAATCCCTTTTTTCAGTGAAATTTTTTGGGGACAAGAAAAAAACGTGTTTTTTAAAATACTCTCTTTCCTGAAGTGTACGAACATTTAGGGCGTCAAAACCCCCGAAAATTTACCCGGGCCGATGGGTGCCACCACTAAGGGGGAGGTTTTTTTAATATATTTTTAATTCCCCCCTTACAATGTGTGTGTCCCCCCCTTTTGGGTTTAAAAAGACCCCCATTATCCCCTTTTCCCCAAAAAAGCATTTGTAGCTGCCTAAAAGTCTACCGACCCGTGCACTGCCTCTTACCCTTATGAAGAGTTTTGAGCAAAATAAAGGGAAAGGGAGAAAGTAATTTTGCAGAAAAATCGGTTCCTTCCAAATTTTCATACCCAAAAAAAGATCGCAAAATGACCATCATCCTTTCAAAGCACAGTGCGCTCCAAAAACCCGGGAAAAAGAAAAAAAACCCCAAGTGAGAAGGTTTTTTTATCAATTATTTTTTGCGTTCAATAAAATTTCCCCCCCCCAAAATTACATAAAAATTTAAAGGGTTTTTGGATTTTTAACATACACTATGAACTGGGTTGTGGATTTTTTGAGGGCCAGAAACCCCGGTGGGGAGAATTATTCACGCTGACTCTGAGCAAATTTTGCTCCACAGGGTTGGTCTTTATTGGGGGGAGGGGAAAACCTTTTCCAGCCAAAGGGGGAGAGTTCAAAAGGGGTTTTTTGTTAAATTTGAAGTTTCTTTACCAGCCGAGGGAGAAGCCGCTCTTGGGGTGAGGAAATTAGTTTGCCCGCCAAGGAGAAAAATCATTTCTCTGCGTAAGGAGTGAATCACCAATGAGGAGAGCCAGCCGTTTCACTATGTGAGGAACCGTTTTCCAGCCAAGGAGGCACTTCTACTCTCTGCCTAGGGAAAGTAGGTCACCAGCCTGAGAGAGCAGCTGCTCCTACGTGAGGAAAGTGGATCACCCAGACTAGGATAGCCAGTCACCTCTCGCGTGAGAAAAATGGATCGACAATACTAGGAAGCCGCCGCTCCCTGTATGAGGAAAGCGGTTTGCCAGCCAAGGAGAGCCATTCACTCCTCTTGCAGGAAAGTGGAACGCCATATTATTAAGCCAAGCCGTTCCTTATGTGAGGAAACCATTTTTCCAGCTAAGGAGAACCATTCACTCCTTCGCCACTAGGGAAAGTAAGATCACCAGCTCAGGTTGAGCCAGGCTGCTCTCTGTGTGAGGAAAGCAGTTTGCCTGCCAATAGCTAGCCGACACTGCCTCTGGCGTGAGGAAATTGGAGTCACCAGCCTAATGAAAGCGCAGCCCCTCTCTGTGTGAGGGAGACGCATTTTGCCAGCCAAGGAGAACCATTCATTCTCTGCTTTGAGGAAAGTGGATCACCAGCCGAGGAAAGCCAGCTGTTCTCTAGGTACGGAACTCAGTTTGCAAACCCAAGGAGAGCACATTCACATCACTCTGTGTTGAGTGAAGTGGATCAGCCAGAAGAGGAGAGCCAGCCCGTTTCTTTATGTGAAAGAAGCATTCGCCAGCCAAGGAGAAGCCAGTCATTTTTCTGCATGAGGAAAGTGGATCGGCCAAAGAGGAGAGCCCAGACGTTCTTTATGAAAGAAGCAGTTCGCCAGCCAAGTAGAGCAGTCAGTTTCTTTTCTGCATGCGGAAAGTGGATCCCCAGCCGAGGAGAGCCAGCCGCTCTCTGTGTGAGGAAAGTAATTTGCCAGCCAAGGAGAACCAGTCCATTCTCTTCCGGGAGGAAAGTGATCACCAGCCGAGGAAGGCCAGCTGTTCTACTATGGAAGGAAACCCATTTGCAAACCACGGAGAGCCATTCACTCACTGTGTGATGAAAGTGGGATCGCCAGAAGAGGATAGCCAGCCCGTCTTTATGTGAAGAAAGCAGTTCGCCAGCCAATGGAGAGCCAGTCATTTCTGCATGAGGAAAGTGGAATCGCCAGTAAGAGGGAGAGCCAG
This sequence comes from Cyprinus carpio, assembly GCF_018340385.1. NCBI lineage: Eukaryota > Metazoa > Chordata > Actinopteri > Cypriniformes > Cyprinidae > Cyprinus > Cyprinus carpio. The sequence continues at coordinate 922,816 of NW_024879183.1, forward strand.
ACTTCTTTATGTGAAAAAGCAGTTCGCCAGCCAAGAGAGCCAGTCATTTTCTGCATGAGGAAAGTGGATCACCAGCCGAGGAGAGCCAGCTGTTCTATATGTGAGGAAACCAGTTTGCCAGCCAAGGAGAGCAACTAGGAAAGTAGATCACCAGCTGAGGTGAGCCAGCTGCTCTCTGCATGAGGAAAGTGGTTTGCAAGCCAAGAGGAGCCAGTCACTCTCTGTGTCAGGAAAGTGGATCACCAGCCGAGGAGAGCCAGCTGTTCTTCCGATGTGAGAAACTATAACCAGTTTTCCAGCCAAGGAGAGCAACTAGGGAAAGTAGATCACCAGCTGAGGTGAGCCAGCTGCTCTCTGCGTGAGGAAAGTGGTTTGCAAGCCAAGAGGAGCCAGTCAAGTCTCTGTGTCAGGCGAAGTGGATCGCCAGTCAAGGAGAGCCAGCCATTCTTTATGTGAGGAAAGCAGTTCGCGCAGCCAAGGAGAGCCAGTCAAGTTTCATAGCATGAGGAAAGTGACTCACCAGCCCAGGAGATACAGGCCCGCTCTCTGTGGTGAGGAAGTATTTTGGCCAGCCAAGGAGAACCAATCATTTTTCTGCATGAGGAAAGTGGATCACCAGCCGAGGAGAGCCAGCTGCTCTCTGTGTGAGGAAAGTGGATCACTAAATGAGGAGAGCCAGCCATTCTCTGTGTGGAGAAAAACACGTTGCCACCCAAGGAGAGCCAATCACTCACTGTGTGAGAAATTGTATCACCAGCCAAGGGAGAGCCAGCCACTCTTTGCATGAGGAAAGTGGATCATCAGCCAAAGAGAGCCAGTCGTTTTTTTGTGTGAGGAAAATGTATCACCAGACGAGGAGAGACAGCCGTTCTCTATGTCAAGGAAGGCAATTTGGCCAACCGAGGAGAGCCAGTCACTCTCTGCATGATAAAAGTGGATCACCAGAAAGCCCCCCGAAGGAAAGACAACCTCTCTTCCTTTGCGTGAGGAAGTAGATCATCAAGCCAAAAAGAGCAGTAATTTCTGTGTGAGGAAAGCGTGGTTTGCCCAGCCAAGGAGAGTCCCGTCACTCTTTGTAGAGGAAAATTTATCACCAGACGAGGATAGCCAGTCGCATACTGAGCAAGGAAAGTGAGTCACCTGCTTGAGGAGAGCCATTTTTGCCTGCTGCATGAGAAAAGTGGATCACTGGCCTATCATGGAAAACTCTCTGTCACTACTGCCAATAATACTGTGACATCATAAGTTCTATTTTGGAACTCTGCCCTGCCATAGAAGGTGTCAACATACAGCAACATGGTTTTGTGACTCAGTGTTAGTGTGATGTCAGTTTCCCGGACAAGTCAGTGGCACTGGCACATCACAATTTTGTAAGTAACAAATGCCACTATCCACTTGCACATGCCAGTAGCGACTGGATGTGCCCCTAAGCATAGCAACCTGTGCCATTTGTCTTCTGTGTGTCACATGCCATTTCTCTACTTGTGAATCAACATGCAACCTGTGATGTTACAAGTCCAACACTCCTACAGTATGTTGTCACCTCAAGTTTTTGACATCAACACTAACAGTGGTGACACCACTGTTGTGAGTTGAGCAGTTTGTGGTGCTTAGTATATTTTTTTAAAAGCTTAAGCAGACTTTTAAAATGGCCATTTATGTATTGTTTTTTTTTTCAGGTACAGAGCTATTAATGCGTGTTTTCTGCTGTTTGCAGACAGAAATGGACATTTAAGCAATGATGGGTATATGTTTATATCTTTAAGGGTGGTTTCAAACTTGTTTGCTTTGCCCTGGTCCTAACCCTAGTTCGATTGCTCCCCCTCCTCCTGCCCTGCTGGGTAACTGCGTTTATTTTATTTGAATCCAACTGCAGTTCGCTTGCATTATCAGCCAGCAGCTGTTTAACCCGTTTTGCTTAGTACGACTGCTCAGAGAAAGGCCCAGCAAATGCATAAACATTAACTTTCCTGCACTATTTAGTATTTACATTTTTGAACTCATTCGTTTTGTTTACAAAGCTTGCGGTACATAACGTCACTTGCATCTGTCTTACGAATGTACTGCAAATGGTCTAAAGAACGCTGAAGGCGAACAAAAATTAGATATGCAGCTCTCTGCTTGCAGCGCGTGAGTCGGCTCTTCGGAAAAGTGGAGTGAAACACACACACAAACACACATTTACATCAAATAATATGTCATTAATAGCTGTTCACTTCCACGATTTGGTATGATTGCGTTCACATCAGCAGTGAACCATAGCAGAGTTTCCAGAGGTGGGTAGTAACGAGTTACCATTTACTCCGTTACATTTACTTGAGTAAGTTTTTGAAAAAAATTATACTTCTAGGAGTAGTTTTAAATCACTATACTTTTTTACTTTTACTTGAGTAGATTTGTGAAGAAGAAACTGTACTCTTACTCCGCTACAATTAGGCTACAATGACTCGTTACTTTCTTTTTTACCTCTTTGATAATCTACACATCATTGTTTTAATTTGACAGAGAGTGAGACTTCCGCTAAAGCGCTCTACCATTTGACTGTGTTTCACACCAATCAAACGTAATTGTGCAGTACTCGTCACGTGACCCATACTACAATCTCAGCGGCGTCCAGTGGGACGGGTTAGCTTTACAGTCGTAAGCAAAACAAAAATGTCACAATCAACCATCGGCAATGCAGACACAGGCATGGACATTTCAGCATTCAAAAACTCAACATCTAACTTCAAAAAACAAAAGTGCGAAACATCAGCTACATTATGCGGTGTCTTCTGTGTCTACCAAAACAAACGGACATTTCAGCATTCAAAAACTCAACATCTAACTTGAGGAAACATGTAGCGGTAAGTTTTCTAAATTATTTTTTTTTTTTTTTTTCTGTGGATAAGCGAATGTTTGTCTTTTAGGTTACATATATTTTAAACATTTCCAATATATATATATATATTTATGGGTGGAACGGTACATGTATTTGTATTGAAACTGAATGGTATGGTATGGGCGTCACGGTTCGGTGCATACATTTACACGGAAAATAACTTACACGGTAAAAAAATAAATAAAACTTGCGTGCAAATTATTAATGTAATGCAGAACTACTGTTAGATATGTGGGTTTCTTTAGGGACACCTAATCTGTAGCCCCGCCTTAGATTGCAATGCTGTAGTATGTCGTGTGTGTGAGAGAGAGAGGCGCGGGCGCGATCGAAAAGTCACAAAGTGTTTACTTATATTTGTGCGTGTGTGTGTGTGTGTGTGTGAGGCGCGGGCGCGATCGAACAGTGGAAACATAAAAACATACTCCGTCATTTTGTTTATGCAGGACATCATTCAAACTGTTTAAGTTACTGTTAATTGAAATTTTAAGGAATACAAATATATTAATCTGAAATGTAGCAAATTAATTTTCAAATTAATTTTAATTTTCAATTCATTCAGGTACACTTACCAAACAGAAACCGAGGTATGAATTGAACCGTGACTTCTATGTACCGTTCCACCCCTAATATATATATATCCAAATTTGATGTGATAAGTCTCTTTTAATGTCTTGATCTCCATGTAGCCTCACAGATTTATTTTTTTTATGCACAGAGGGTTCACCCCCAACAAACTGTCTAAATACACCGACTTTATAGAGAACCACAAAAAGCAAAACCCCCCCTCCCACAGATACACCTCTGAAAAATGCAAAAATCACAGCCTTCTCTGCCCCAGGGCGGGTAACACAAGCAACGCTTGACAAGATGGTGCTAAATTTTGTATGTGAGGCCTGAGGCACCAACCATTTTTCTGTGGTTGAGACGCCATCCTTCAAGACTTTGATAGAAACCTTGCAACCTCATACAGTAATGACAAGGAAAACGCTATGCACAAGAATACAAGAAGCTGCAAAACACAAGAAGAGCATACTCATCAAAAAACTGAGTGCTGTGAACTATGTTGCTACCACAACAGACTGCTGGTCTGCCAGACAACGTAGCTACTTAGGTGTCACCTGTCACTGGATAGACAACACCTCACTGGAGAGGCACTCCGCTGCATTAGCTTGTAGAAGGCTCAAAGGCTCGCACACGTTTGACGTCCTTGCTGCTGCATTAGAGGAAATACATTCTGAGTACCACATCAGGGAAAAAGTGACCAGGACGACAACAGACAGTGGCTCAAATTTCCTGAAGGCCTTTCGATTATATGGTGAGGAGATAGAGGAGGAAGCCACCAATGAACAAGAGGAAAGTGACTCCACCCTTGATGATGCAACAGAAGATCAGAGTGAGTCAGAGGTGGAGTATCAAGATGTGTCTGCTATTCTGGATGACAACACAGGCCTTGAGTGCCAACTTCCAAGGCACCAAAAGTGTGCATGCCATCTCCTCAATCTTATATCCACAGTTGATGCCACTGCTGCGGGAGGAGCTGCAAACAAAACCTAAAAGAGGCTGTCTCGGTCTGCTTTTGCAAAATGTCATGCTCTCTGGAATAAAACCAGCAGGCCAACCATGGCTCATGAAACAGTGGAACGTGAATGCAAGCTGCAGTTTCTCCGACCCAATCAGACACGCTGGAGCTCCCTGTTCCTCGCTGTAGAAAGGATTGTGCGCATTCACCGAGAGCAAGGAGAACAAGCAATTCGCAATGTCTGCACAGCATTAAAGATAAAGATGTAAGTTTGACAAGCTTTATATTTTGTTTTTTTATGTAATAATAAAAAAAAAGCCTTGCTGATTAATGGGTGAATCCAAGCAACTAAGTTTTCTTTGCATGGTGGTGTGACAATTGTGGATGACTTGAATGAAATAATGTAATTTATTTTTATTTATTTGTGTATTTAACATGTACAATGCATAATAAGGACATTGTACCAGAAATAGCTATAAGTAATTTTTTTTATTGTTACATCTTTTATAGGTTCAATCCAGCTGAAATGGGGTTTTTGGTCGAGTATGCTGCTGTGATGAAGCCTGTTGCCATGGCCCTTAATATCCTCCAAGGGGAATCATCTGTGCATATGGGCCTCCTGCTGCCAACACTTTACCAGTTGCGGGACAAGCTGAAGAGGTTGGAGTCATCTTGTAAAATGTGTACATCTCTTGTTCACACCCTGCAGCAAGGGATCCAGAAACGTTTTGGAGACGTCATGAAAGAGCCTGAGCTGATTGCAGCACTAATACTCCTACCAAGATTCAGAACATCCTGGACCACAGAGGAGAACATCTTAAATGCTGGTAAATATACTTGTTTATCAATTCAAATGTGAGCCAGTAGACATTGACCTATATAAATCTGTATAATGTTACTGTCATTTAGGATTATAGTGTGTCAGTGACAAACCACAGGGTGGCAATATAGGTAGCTTTTAATGTCAAACACCAGCAGCTTGACAGCCTATACAGTAGAAGGGTAAGAATAATGTGCAGATCTAATTATCTTGAAAAAACGATTTCTCTTGCCACAGGCCTTGACTACATCAGAAATCACCTCGACACCAACTTGGATGATATCACCAGCACAAACAGCAGCCTCTCTGATGAAGACGACTTCTTTGCATCCATGGAGTTGGGAAAATCACAAGTAGGAGAGCTGGAGAGGTACCTTTCATGTCTGTCCCCTGCAGGTATGGATCTACTCCACTCCTTTCCTCACATCAAGAAGCTGTCACTCAAAGTCAACACAAGTCTTCCTGCATCTGCAGCCTGTGAGAGACTTTTCAGTCATGCAGGACTCCTGTTCACTGCTAAACGATCACAGCTTCACAGCAAGAACCTTGAGAGCCAACTACTGTTGAAGCTTAATAGTGACATCACTGAGTAATTCTTTTGTGAAGTTGTTTGTTTCTGCATGTTTTGTCACACACACACACACACTCTCTCTCTCTCTCTCTCTCACACACACACTCTCTCTCTCTCTCTCACACACTCTCACTCTCTCACACACACTCTCTCTCACACACACAGTTTATGAGAGTTATGGGCTGCCTTGTTCTAGTTCTGTCTGCAAAGCCTGGTAAAAAAGTATAAAGGTTTGGAAATTTGTGTTACTTGTGCTTATTTATTTTTTATTATTTTATTTTTTAAGTACTTGAATTAACCTGGATTATTTTAATTTAAGCTATTTTTTAATTTATTTATTTTAATTTATTTTATTTTATTGATTTGATGAACTATAATTTGCTTAAACATGATTATTTTGTATTGTCTGTCTGATTGAATGCTTGTTAAAAAATAAATCAGACGTTACTCAGTACTTGAGTAGTTTTTTCACCAAGCACTTTTTTACTTTTACTCAAGTAATTATTTGGATGACTACTTTTTACTTTTACTTGAGTCATATTATTCTGAAGTAACAGTACTTTTACTTGAGTACAATTTTTGGCTACTCTACCCACCTCTGCAGAGTTCACATGAACCGTACCCAAGACCACTGTTTTTAAGCGGACTCAGGTATGGTTCGCGGGTGCACACCCAAGTTTGGAAGACAGCGTTCACATCATCCAAATGAACCGAACTCTGACGTCAATCGAACCCGGGTGCACACCAAAAGTGCTATTGTGAAAGCACCCTAAAACCTGGGTTTTTTACATGTTCAAGCAATAATGAATAATGAAGTTTGCAGATGACACTACAGTCATCGGCCTCATCCAGGATGGTGACGAGTCTGCTTACAGACAAGAGGTTGAGCAGCTGGCTGTCTGGTGCAGTCTTAAGAACCTGGAGCTGAACACTCTCAAAACAGTGGAGATGATCGTGGACTTCAGAAGAAACCCCCCTGCACTCCACCCACTCACCATCATGAACAGCACTGTGGCTGCAGTGGAGTCATTCAGATTCCTGGGAACCACCATCTCTCAGGACCTGAAGTGGGACAATCACATTGACTCCAATTGTTAAAAAGGCCCAACAAAGGTTGTACTTCCTTCGCCAGCTGAGGAAGTTTAACCTGCCACAGGAGCTGCTGAAACAGTTCTACTCAGCCGTCATTGAGTCTGTCCTGTGTACTTCAATAACTGTCTGGTTTGGTTCAGCTACAAAATCAGACATCAGAAGACTACAGAGAACGGTTCGGACTGCTGAAAGGATTATTGGTGCTCCCCTGCCCACCCTTCAAGAACTGTATACATCCAGAGTGAGGAAAAGGACTCAGAAAATCACTCTGGATCCCTCACATCCAAGTAATCCACTCTTTGAACTTTTGCCATCTGGCCGGCGCTTCAGAGCCGCAAATACCAGGACAGCCAGGCACAAGAACAGTTTCTTCCCCCAGGCAATCTACCTCATGAACAGTTAAATGTTCCCCACTTATGCAATAAAAATGTGCAATATCCTTATATTTATTTGTTACCCCTCCATCCTAGTACATCCCTGCATCTCACTGTATTCTTTTCCATTATCATCTATAGCACAACTGTTCATACAATTTATTTATTAATTTTTTTGTCTGTGTGTTGTTGTCTCTGTGTACTGGGAGCTTATGTCACTAAAACAAATTCCTAGTATGCAAAGCATACTTGGCAATGAAGCTCTTTCTGATTCTGGTAATGTTATGGTTACTGAATGTCACTAGTCAAACTTCAAACATATGAAAGTAAAATGAATTCTTAAGATTGATCTCAAGTGCTGACACAATTTTATTCTACTGGTTATTTATATTTTAACATTTACCTGTATGATCATTAGCATGAAATTTTATAATCAGTGCCAGTTTCTTTGCCATCGTCAGTAACGTGAATTATGTCATTCATGTGTAGATATTAGAAAATCAAATTACTACAGAATGCCAGGTAAGCACAATGAATGTCATTGATGTTTGCAAACACCCAAATGGTATATTCAAAAATGTCCAGTTCAATTCAAGTTTTTTATAGCACTTTTCACAATACATAAAATGTTAAAGTGGGTTTACAGAAAATGCATGATTGTGTCTTACAATCAGAAGTCTGTTATCTGTCATAGATGATTGTCAATTATAATAAAGAATGTTAAATATTGAGGGGGACGTATTTGAATATTTAATTATATGAAGATATTCTTCAGTCTATTCTTTTGTTTTTTAAGGCTACTTCTGTTATGTTTTGTGACTTAAATGTGCGATGATTAATTCTGTTCCATTATATATCTAAAACATTAATCATTGCATTTACAATATCAAGGGAAATAGTCAACAGATGTTAGCGGTGTTATCACTACCTATTATCACACAATACAACATTAACCTAATTGTCAAAATCAACTTAAAACATTAATTTGAGAATTACAACGGTCTACATCTAGCACAGTGTGTTGCAGTTTATGTTTATCATCTGTAGTAAAAGTCTTCTTACAATCAAAAAACATAATCCTTCACACAGTATCTTTTCTGGTGTATTTTTTTTATTATTTAAAATAAGTTTTACGTGAAGCTTTTCCGGTAACACTTTACTTGAAGGGGTGTGCATAAGACTAACATGACACCTTCATAATCCTGCTATGACACATGTCATTAATATGAAGGAGTTTTTATGCATGTTTATGACAACTGTCATTAAGTGTCATTCGCTCAATTATGACATTTTTAATGCAAAGATGACATTGTTTGAAATGTCTTTGTTATGACACCTTGACATAAACCAATACATCATAACATGTCAGTGTCTTTGTCATGACAACTTGACATTACCAAGAAAACATAACCTGTCATAAATCTGTTATAAAATATGACATAGCAGATTAATTATCAAATTTAAGAAACTACTTAGCTTTAAGGGTTAACAGTACATTAAACTGTCATGTGGTTGGTTTTGACTGTCATGAGGCCGGCATTATATTGTGTCATGAATTTATGACCAATTTCTTTTTTCTTCAGTGGTACAAATTGAATTTGTCATTAAAATGTCATTAAGTGTTAATAATCTGTCAAATAGTTTTATAACGGTGTCATGGATATATTTACACGGTGTCATGAATATATTTCTTGACCTCAAGTAAAGTGGTACAACATTTAATTTGTCATTAAAATGTCATTAAGTGTTAATAATCTGTCAAATAGTTTTATAACGGTGTCATGGATATATACACACGGTGTCATGAATATATTTCTTGACCTCAAGTAAAGTGGTACACATTTAATTTGTCATTAAAATGTCATTAAGTGTTAATAATCTGTCAAATAGTTTTATAACAGTGTCATGAATATTTTTCTGCAGTGGTACGAGTTTAACTTGTCATTAAATTTTAAGTGGTATTCCTATATGGTCAAATAATGTTAAATACCTTAACAAAATGCAACAGACACGTCAAAAGATTTTACTTAACTTTATGTATGTGCACAATACATAAAAAACTGACAAGTAACAGAACTTGCTCTTCCTCACACAGAGGGTTCTGACATTTTCTGACATAGAATGAAAAAAAAAATTTAAAAAAAATAATAATAATTACCTGTGCTTCCTCAAACAGAGGGTTACAAAATAATCTCAACACATATATTTAGTGTTTTGGAGGGAAAATAACAGGATAACTTGTTTAGGAGAAGAAAAAAAATTAGGTGTACTTGTACATTATTGGGAGGAGTTGTCCACTTTTTTTCTTTGCTGTGATCGTTTCAGCCATCTCTTTTGACATAGCCCTCTTGCAGCGCTCTGCAAACTCTGAGATCTTCTCATTGACTTCATCTGTAGGGAGCAGCTCCTGAAATGTATCAGGATATGTGATTGCTAGCTCAGCAATTATAGCTGTTCTTGCAATTGTGTTGCGGTCAACATTAATCTTGGCGAAGACCTTTTTCATGGATCCAAACTTGGTGAATCTCTTAAGGGCATTCTTGTAGCGGCGGATGATTCCATCCGTTGTGGTCACTGAACAAAAAAATAAACCAATACAAACAAATAAATAAACTAGGGCTTTCAAAAGTATTAATTGTGATTAAGTATTTTAATCAGTTGACAGTCCTAATTAATACAAATATTAAAGAGACACTTGCAGTCATCCTTGCAGTATTAGAAGTAGGTTTAATGTCAGCTAATGTTCTTTAAGATGCCAGACATCCCACTCTGCGATTTCTCGGCATCCGGGAAACGCTATCGAAATGCGGGAGGTTCTGGGACAAGTGGTATGCCTAAGAAGCTTCTGTAAAATGGTGAGTAACACGTGTCTTCTGGGAGATGTTTGAGGTGGCGGAGCGGAAATGTGAGTTTTGGGAATTCCTGGCAATTGTCTGTCATTGTTACAGATATGTAATAGCAAATGGGGATTAATCGTGTCAGCTTCTTTTCAGGCAACAGCAGATATGAAAGAATTATACTTAACCTGCTGGTTCACTGTGCATTATCCCTTTCAATTTACAAGAACCAGCACAGTAAGCTGTGTCCTTTCATATCCGACAGCCTAAATCAAACATAACCAGCCTGGGTGGAGGATGCACACTGAATCAGCGTGGAAATTACTGTCTGTTCTAGTCTGCTTTAAAGGCTAAATATAGGATTATTTATTATGAAACATTTTGTTTTCATTTACCCATCCTCATTTCATTCAAAATCTGTATGAATTTCTTTTTTCTGTGAAACACAAAAGAAGATATTTTGAGAAATGTTTCAGTGTTGTTTTGTTTTAGTCCATATAGAAGTTAATGGCAGCCAAAACTCTTTGTTTTACAAACATTTCTCAAAATATCTTATATCCAGAAAAAAAAAGAAAGTCACACAGGTTTAGAACATCATGAATGAGAGAAAATTATGACAGAATATAAATGTTGGCTTAAACTTCAGTAATGGGCAACTTTAATGTAAGAAACCATCTCATTATGAATCAAAGCCTGTGCTTACTTCTTGAACGGCTGTGTGAGTCAGTGTATTTTTTTGACTTTTTCTTCTCCTTCTTCTTCTTTTTCTTCTTCTGCTGCTCCTCTTCTGAGGATGATGAGGAGCTGAAGTCTGAGGATGAAGAGGAGGGGGATGGAGACATTGAAGGTGAAGATGAAGAAGGAATCTTACCAAAACCTCTCAAAACCTGTAGGGAAAAAGGGGAATGGGGCAGGTGGACAAGCAGAATAATGTATAAATAAAACAAAGCCCCAAAATCTAAAAAGTTACATTTCTCAATAGGCCCAATTTTGGGTTCAATCTGAAAGCAGAGAACTGTATCACAGAAGAACACACACATAACAGGATTTGTTTTATTAGATAAACTTCTATAAATGCTCTCAGTTGTAGTTGATGATTAAAGGAACTTTCTGTAAAGTCTCGTTTTTGAAACCAGAGCAAAGAGCTATTGGAAGTGCTTGTCATTGGATATAATCAAATCAAATTTATTTGTATATCACTTTTCATAATACAAATCGTTTAAAAGCAGCTTTACAAAAGTCACAAAGTGCCTATGAAAATGTCTATAATATAGTATTAATGCTTTTACATTTACATTACAATTACAATGGTTTTGATCCTTCTGTAATAATGTGATAAATAATTTATATACTGCATTTAATAAACATGACTACTGCTGCATGGCCCTTCAGTGAGTTTGCACTTACAAATAAACAGCTACACTTTCGTTCTGTGTGCTGTGGCGAAAGTTGATAATGGTTCTATCACAGTGTCTCTGTCCTTTCACAAACATTTAAAACTCCATGAATAATGGTAATTGTGTTCCTAATATACCTGACTTTCCAGTAGATGCAGGTGCACTGGGGGCTCCCTTAATTTGTGAAAGCAGGAATTCCTTGTCGTTTTTTAGCTCACTGTTGGCCTCTTCCAGGTATTTAATGCGGTCCTCGAGGTGTTCAATCTTCTGTCGATCCATCTTGGTCTGTTCTTTTAGTTTGGCCAACTCCAACATTCCTGTTGGTGACACTGCACATTTTTTTTAAATAAACAAATGTTTTTGTATATACACTGTAAAAAATAAGTGTCATTTTAACTGTACAATTTTGTAAAAACGCTACAAAAAAAAAGTGTTAATAGGTTAACAGTAAGTTCCTGTACTATATACAGGGAAAAACTGTAAAAGATCTAACCAGACATTTCATGTAATTTTACAGTAAAATGCTGTTAATTTTACAGTTTAAGTAGAAATAAAAAAAAGAACAAATCAATTTATAATTTACAGTCAAAAACTGTAAACTGATATTCCCAGAATTCCCTGTGTGACGCTCCACATTTGAAAGTATTTTGTTTAAATAATCATGTTTTTTAATAGTTTTTTTTGTTATCAGTTGTACATTTGGGCTTATGTTACATCTTCTGCTGTTTAATGAAAGTTTATTGAATTGTTTAAGTATCGTGTGTCACCATGATGGTGTTTTGTGTTTGCATGAATGACTTTGTGCACCTTCTATATATTAATATAAACTTCTTCTTTGTGGGCGAAGCTACTTGTGATGAGCTTTGATTCTTCATGTGGCTTTCTCTTTTACCACCTGCATTATTATGGTGGTTGTCAGTATGTTAAAGGTACAAAACTGATTTTAATAGCAGTGTGCCTTGTTGAATTTACTGGTTTACGTTCAAATTTCTTGTTTGTAAATTACAGTTTTATACTGTAAAATTTACAGTTTTTGGCCATAAATGTGTTTACAGTTTTTCTGTATTTTTTACAAAAGTATTCTGGCAACCACAGCTGCCAAAATTATTTTGTAAAAACTACAGACTTTTTTTTACAGTGTATTTTTTACAAAAGTATTCTGGCAACCACAGCTGCCAAAATTATTTTGTAAAAAACTACAGACTTTTTTTTTACAGTGTATTTTTTACAAAAGTATTCTGGCAACCACAGCTGCCAAAATTATTTTGTAAAAACTACAGACTTTTTTTTACAGTGTATATTCTCCCATCCCAAGAATGTTCCTTGCTCAGAGCCTAGCAATGTTGTCAATCATTAAGTTGTAAATAACATGTAATTTTTAAACAGAACGATCCTTCCACTTAATAAGACCTCAGTGTATCAGCTAAAATTGTGAGGATTATTTTTGGTGCTGCTTACTTTCAACGAAAACTACATTTCTCCAATTGTATTGCACTGAAGAAAGCAAGTCACCGACACATTGGATCGCCTGGGGTGAGTCATTTATCAGCAAATTTTATTTTTTAGGTTTTTTCCTTTAAAAGCATATGTCCTGGTGTTCTTAAAACAGAGTGCATCAATTTAAATGCATGTTGCAAAATAAAAGCCAAGTACTTGGCTCTCTCTCTCTCTCTCTCTCTATATATATATATATATATATAATCCATGATGCAATAACAACAAAAACATAAATAATATGTATTATTATTATTAGACAGAATTTTGTAAAAAAAATAAAAAAACTAAATTAAACATGTTTACTTTGGTATGGAGAACTGTGTAAAATTACTTGTATTTGGACTGGTTGCAATTTTACTATTGGGACAACACTATTATGCTACAATTACCAAAAAATATAAAAATAGGAAATATGATGTGCCACAATCAGCCAAATACAGATTGAAAAAATGCTGGCAATCTGCTGACAAAGTGGCTAGAACACTAAGCTACAGGTTTTAATTAAGCACTGGTTGTTAAAGTATTAACACAAAAATGACTCACATAATTTCCTCGGGGAATGTTTGACTGTCTTCTTTCTCTTTGGGCCAACAGGGACCTCATCCACATCTTGTTGTAGGCCCTCATTCGCAATCGCATCATCCACAACTTGTACTTCTTCTTTACCTTCCTTGGCCTCCATCACTCCACCATGTGCTCTTTTGCTGAAACGAGTTTTCATCTAAATAAAATTGCGCAAAGCAAAGAACACAAACACCATGTCATGTCAGCTACATTCGTAAACTACCAGTTCTGTACAACTTTGGCTAGAACAGTAAAGAATGATGATGTCAATGTTCCTAAATAAATACAAATGTTTCATGTTTAGCTTACCTCAAATAGAGAACTTCGTGGGTACTTCGTTTCTTTGATGCTCCTGTATGTTGTCCGTGTGGTATGTTTTACGACAATTATAAACGCGGGACAGTCAGGTACGCACGTCGCGCGCATCCAGTAGGCGCCAAAATTTAAAGTGGCACGACATTTGAATGTGGAACAGGACAGAGGCTGGTTGGGTTGTTGGCTTAGAAAGCAGTTACAGATGACGCGGTTATTGCAAGAACTCCTAAAAAATATTAGAAGTTATGATAACACGAAAAAAAGAAGAATAGTTAGATGGATGCAGAAATGGGGTATCCTGAAAAGTAGGATGCAGTGTCCAAAATGCAATCGAAGCATGCGCCTGGAAAAATGCGATCTCAGCGATGGGTTACGATGGTAAGCCAGTCTGTCTGTCTGTAAATACATAAACAATTTAATGAAATGAAATTGCTATCTTATTTGAAACTAGACATTATTATTATCAATGCTGAAAACAGTTGTGTACAAGTTTTTTGCATTTTGCCTTCTTTTTCTGTAGGGTCTGTAAGCATCACAAAAGTTCACCACTCTCTGTGCGCAATGGCTCAATATTCACCAATTCTCACACCCCTTTGGTGAAATGGCTTGAGTTTATGTACAGGTACAGTATTTATTTATTTGACAAGTAAAGTGCACAAAAATAATAAATACTGTAAATGTGTCAGAATTAGCCAACAAGAATATTTTTCATCTGTAATCCTTGGAGATAATGACACCAAAAAAAAAATTATATATATATATATATATATATATATATATATATATATATATATATATATATATATATATATATAAACCATGTAAAAACCTAAGCTTATTATAAACTTAAAATGTAACATTTAAAAATAAAATATTACAGTTTCTATATCTCAAAAATACAAATACATTAAAGATTTTAGTTTTGTTTCGCAAAGGGTTGTTTGCTTTTACCCAGTTCAGTGAGAAAAAAATACACACCACACCACAAAAACAAAAAAAGCACAACAAAAAGTGACTCTAATTAGGTAATATAATATCCTTCCCTACAGGTTTGCACAAGGTTTGCAGTTGAAGCAGCTTGCCATGATCAATGACAGTATAGCAGGAAGCTCAAAGACACTGACAAGAATGACAAAGTACTCAGAAAGGTTGTTCCATTGCAATTACTTATTAGTTGTAAAAAAAGTAAAATGTGAAAAATGTTATTTCAGTGTTTGATAAGTCCAAACCCACTGTAGACAACTGGATTCAGCATTGCTACATACTTATTTGGTGCACTCAACTTTATAAAATTCCATACTAAGACATTGTAACAGTCAACTTGTGATGTGTTATTTCTATATTTGAAGGTGTGCATTGCTGCCCTCAAGAGACTGAGGAGCAGAGGAATGAGAATTGGTGGTCAACATCGATTTGTTGTTATCGACGAGAGCAAATTTGCTCACAAACGAAAGGTAGGCTGTTTATTTGTATGCAGCCCTACTTAAACTTTACTTGACATGTATCAGTTTTGTCATGTTAGTGCAGTGCCAGTCTGAGATTATGTAAAGAGAGATGACGGGAGATTTTACTGTAAACAACTGACTTAAGCCGCTTTAGATGAAATCAACAGAAGAGAAAAGAAGACATTAAATCTCTGAAGATCTCAGCAGAGGAGGATTAAACAACTCCACAAACACCATTACCAGCTTCACTTATTACTAGCCACACTGACTTTATTTCTGTCATAATCAGAAGGTCTTTTTGAGAATTAACGGAGGTTTAGATGTTGATGGTTTGTTTATTGTGTACTTACCATGATGGTGATGAGTGTTGGCTTTTGCTGTGCTCTTGCCCTTGACATTTGAACATTAGTTTTTCTCTGGCTGCTTTACCTGTGTGTTTATAAGGCACAACAGCTATAGCAAAAAATGCTGAGAGAAAAGTGATCTGGCGTTTATGGCTCTGTATTGATGATGTCATCAATTGAGCTTACAAGGTTGTACCTCATTTTATTCACATGTTAATCTGTTCTCAAGCAATCATGTGGGTCATTTCATATGATTGATTATTAATACACATATGATATCAAAAAGCATTGTTATAATTTGAACAGTTTAATAATATATAATGCATAGAAAGTTTTAAAAATGCCATGTTATTTTCTCACACACAGACATCAACAATCGGCGTATGAATCTCAACAAATGGTGACATTCAAATGAAAAGCTTCATGTTGCAATGTATGCTGGGTACCACCATAGTACATAATTCCCAGAATGCATTGCTGCATGCATAAATTATGTAGCTGAATTGTATTATTTTCTTTTATTTTTACCATGTGCTTTTATTTTTGTTGTCGTTTTTTGATGTGACTTTTTAGTAGCTTGATTTGTGATGTTTAGAGTTTATCTGTTTATCAGAATATTTTGTTTGTCACCATTGTTGAGGTTCATATGCTGACTCTTGATATATGTGTGTGTTCCTGTAAATTTAAAAGTTTTGTGATTCGTAAATATGTAAAACACAAATGATCTGATGTCATGACATCACGTTGTAGTATCATACTACTATTATAACCAATTATTCATATTCAGAGAACAGACTCTAGTCATCATCAGTAAATCACCCACTAGACATTGATACCCCATCATCAAAACACAACCATTGTTACCAGAGTATATTGTTTCTTGGCTTTTATTGCCATAACAAGCATGTATAAAGACATGTTAAAGAAATAAAGAGCCAAGAGCCCAACAAAAGAAAACAATAAACAACACCATGGTAACTTCAAATGAAATATTGTCAATACATCATCAACATCTAAACCCCCGTTATTTCTCATAAAGTCTGATTATGACAGAAATAAAGTCAGTCTTCTTTTCTCTTCAGTTGATTTCATCTAAAGCTGTGGCTTAAGTCAGTTGTTTACAGTAAAATCTCACTGTCAAATTTACTGAACAAAAAAGTACAATTCTGTGCTTTTCTTTGTGTGATTTTATGTGTTTTTGCACATAATGCTATAGTGGAGATATGTTGTTAGTGTTTAATGTTCTGTTGGGATTTAAAGGGTTTCTGTTAAGTTTTGTGTGTCACCATTGTGTTGAAGAGTAGAGCCTGTGCTTCAGTCCAGGATGAGCAGAAAAACACTGATGTTATGCTGCATGTTGCTTTATTTAAAGACAGTGACTGTGTAGTTGCTGATGCATTGATGATGTTTTTAAGTTTTTCAACTTGTTCATGTGTGATGATGATCACTAGTAGGATTTAGTTAAATTGATGTTTCTAGTTAACTCATAAAAGTCTTTTTCTTAGTGGATTCAAATGAAATAATCTCACAGTATAAATCAGGGGTCACCAATCTCGGTCCTGGAGGGCCGCTGTCCTGCAGAGTTTAGCTCCAACCCCAATTAAACACACCTGAACCAGCTAATCAAGATCTCACTAGGCATACTGACTTTCAAACAGGTGTGTTGGAGCTGGTTGGAGCTAAACTTCGCAGGACAGCGGCCCTCCAGGACCGAGATTGGTGACCACTGGTATAAATATTTAATGGCAATTGACCAATCAATTTCCTCAAATGAAATGAGTTATCAGGTTTTTATTCAGTACATTATTAATAACAGTAACATACTGTAAAGATTACAGTAAAGAACTGTAAATTCACAGCTGCTCGTTTTGTTGCTTTTACAGGTGTGCTGTATAATTTTACAGTATAATTGTAGTTTATGATGTACAGTACTCTTGTTAAATTTACAGGCTTACTGGCAACCAAAATTGCCAGTAAGTTGCTGTAAATTCTACAGTTAATTTTTTACAGTGTACAAAAGACAAAAAGGTCGGAGGAAAATAACTCGAAAATGAAGTGTTACGATCAGACAAGTAATAAAACCCGCGTTAATATTAGAAAAGTTTTGTAGCGCTGGAGAGACGTTAGAGAGCGCTAATGCCTGGAAACAGGCGCCAAGGCTGATACTGTATGTTTACAGTCTATGGCTGCTGTGTATGTCCTTATAAGACAAAACTCATCAGTCTTCTGTGTTGAGATTGCAATGCAAAAATGTGTATATCTTATTTAGTTTGAAAACATACAATATATTAAGAAATAAATATACCCTTCATTTAAAATCAGACAATAAGTCCGTAAACAAAATATATTGAAATCAGGTTAGGATGGCATTCCGCTAATCTACAGTATGTTCCATTAAAAAGAAATACAATCCAAAATATTTTTTATGTTGTACTATATGAAAGCTTTTGTACAGAAAAAATATGAAAGTTGAAACAATATTTTGTTGTAAGGAAATTAAATTATGAAAATGGAAACATTTAAGAAATAAAAATGCATTTGCACCTGTTGGGCAATTATTTGTTATCAAGCCAGGTAAGAAGGATCAGTCTATTAACTGTCCAAGAGGACTGGATTCCAATGATTGAAAAAAAAATAAATAAATACAGCACAACCCTTATTAAAGAATTTATCTTGTTTTATTTCTTTTTTTAGTACCATCGTGGCCGATGTGGCAACACTTGGCGGCGTAAACGCCAGTGGGTCTTCGGGATGCTAGAGGTTGATGGTCTTTCCAGAAGACCCATTCTGAGACTCGTCAAGGACCGCTCAAGGCAAACACTTAAAAGCCAAATTCAATGACATATCAGACCTAGAACATCAATCCTTACGGATGAATGGCATCCCTACAACAGACAGCTTTCCCAGTACGGATATCGTCAGTATTCTGTCTGCCATAAAAGACACTTTGTTGATCCAGGGACTGGTGCTCATACTCAGCATATTGAGCATGCATGGCAGAATTACAAGTTGGAAATATGGCGTCATAGAGGAAATCGTACTACTGAGTCACTGAAAACTCACCTCAAAATGATAGAGTGGCACCACTGGTTAGGTGTACGCCATTATGATGGTGTCTTAGGTAGACTTATTCATGATGTAAAAAAGCATGTCAAGACAATATAAATGTGTGGGATGCTGTAATTAACTGTTTTTGCAGTGATATGGACCAAATGCTGCATTACTTAACCCCCACCATTGCACTGTTTTAATTCAATTTTGGGTGAATCGTTCTCCAAATGCATATAAAATATAATTTATATCAATTTTTTAATTATTATTATTATTGGATGATTGATTTCATTTCTCTAACACCTATTCATCTTCTTTAAGACATTTGAAATTGTCTATTATCTAAAAAAAAACATGAAATGAAAAATATTCATGACGCTGTTATAAAGCTATTTGACAGATTATTAACACTTATGACATTTTAATGACAAATTAAATGTGTACCACTTTACTTGAGGTCAAGAAATATATTCATGACACCGTGGTAAATATATCCATGACACCGTTATAAAACTATTTGACAGATTATTAACACTTAATGACATTTTAATGACAAATTCAATTTGTACCACTGAAGAAAAAAAAAAATTGGTCATAAATTCATGACAAAACCAACCACATGACAGTTTAATGTACTGTTAACCCATAAAGCTAAGTAGTTTCTTAAATTTGACAATTAATATGCTATGTCATATTTTATAACTGATTTATGACAGGTTATGTTTTCTTGGTAATGTCAAGTTGTCATTACCAGGACACTGACAAGTTGCGTTGTCTTGGTAATGTCAAGTATGTCATGACAAAGACACTGACACGTTATGATGTATTGGTTTTATGTCAAGGTGTCATAACAAAGACATTTCAAAAACTGTCATCTTTGCATTAAAAATGTCATAATTGAGCGAATGACACTTAATGACAGTTGTCATAAACATGCATAAAAACTCCTTCATATTAATGACATGTGTCATAGCAGGATTATGAAGGTGTCATGTTAGTCTTATGCACACCCCTTCAAGTAAAGTGTTACCGCTTTTCCTTTGAATGATCTTTCAGTTAGTGGGATAATGCCTAAAGAAAGTTTCAAATGCACAGATGACCGTTAAATAGTTTTTTTCTACGATGAAGAGGCAGATTTAAGTGTCTCTGTTGTGGATTTTTAGTGAAACGCTTCCCACACTGATCACATGTTAGGGTTTTCTCCAGCGTGAATCTTCTCCTCATGTCTTTTCATATGTGCTGACTGATAAAATCTCTTGTCACAGTGTGAACACTTGTACATCTCTAACAAACCTCTTCCCACAATCAAAACACATGTGATCCTTCTCACCAGTGTGTCTTTTCTGCTGTAATTTTAAAGTACCTAGCTGATTAAAACTCTTTCCAAAGAAATAACACATGTTAGGCTTCTCCTTTGTATGAACTTTAAGATGGCTCTTTAAGTATGATGATGAAAGAAACTTTTGTCCGCACTGATCACAGTAAAATGGTCTTTCTCCAGAATGAGATCGCAGATGTAACTGAAGGCACGTGTGAAACTCTTCTCACATTGATCACGTGTGGTTTCTCTCCAGTGTGGATTTTGTGTGTTCTCTAAAGCCTGGCTCACACTACAGGATTTTTTGCCCGATTTAGCCCTGATTTCCCACTCCCGAGAATCGGGGCAAACATCTTGTCGAGCACCTCGATCGGTCCTGATGTTCGGCGTGGATTATCTGGTGATGTGAGGCATTCACCGATTGAAACTTGCACCTCCCGATCTGCTCGCACAAAAATCGGGTCAGTCCCGATTAATATCAAACATGTTTGATATTTAGGATTTAAATCGGGATGATGACGTCTATATGATTATGTCAGTACTTTCACAGCCAATGCGCAAAACAGCTGATGTAACATTACAGCTCCGTTGGATAGTTCCTTGACATTTTGTTGTAACACGACAGTCTGTATAATGTGTCGAAAACGCATCACAACTGTAAGGAGAAAGAGAAGCGCTGGAGTAAAATCGCCTCAGTTTGGAATGCACTGGGTGAGTGCAGAAAGCTGCTAGCACGCTAGCTAACATATGTAAACAAATATCAGTGACGAACTGCTGTGTGAGATCACGTGAGGCGCTCCCTCTGGTATGATAATCTTAATGGTATCTTGTAGTGTGTATTGCGCCGCGATGTTCAAATCTTGTAATGTGTGCATGTTTAAGATTTGAGGGAAGATAATCTGCGAAGATTCTCCTAATGTGTGTGCTGCAGCCAGATTTCATAATCGGTTAGGATTTTAAAAATCCTGTAGTGTGAGCCAGGCATAAGAGCTATTTATGGACTGAAACTCTTTCCACAATGATCACATGGGTATGGCTTCACTCCAGTGTGGATTCTCATGTGAACATTAAGGGCTCCTTTTAGTGCAAAACTCTTCTCACACTGATCACATGCGAAAGGCTTCTCTACAGTATGGATAACCATGTGTCGTTCAAGTATTGCTTTTGTTGTAAAACCGTTCCCACACTGATCACATGTGTGTGGTTTCTCTCCAGTGTGGATTTTCATGTGTGTATTAAGGGCTCCGTTGTGTGCATAACTTCCCACACTGATCACATGAGTACGGCCTCTCTCCAGTGTGAACTCTCATGTGAATTTTAAGACTTAGTTTGAATGGGAAACTCTTTCCACATTGAAGGCAGGTTACAGATTTTTGGGCTCCTCGTCAGTAAAAAATAACTCTTATTACATGAGGAAGTTGATGATTTTTCTGCAGGTTTTGACATCGTGTTGGTTGTCTTCCGCTTCACTCAGTTCTTCACTTTCCTCATTCTCTTCCATTAGATCTGAAATAAAAGTAAAACTATACATGTAACTTTTGGCACTCTAGTTGTTAATAAACAAAGCTTCATTCATCTTGCGGAAGAACATTCTCTCTGTTTATGTAGATGACGAGCAGTGTTGGGAAGGTTACTTTGGAAATGTAATAAATTACATATTAAAAGTTACCCTACTAAAAATTTAATAAGTAGTGCAAGTATTTTAAATACTGTAACTATAGTGTAACTATTTTTTCATTACTTTTCTAAATTTATAGTTAATGTTTTTCAACTGTTAATCATTTTGAAACACTTGAACCAGGAAAGATTAACCTTACAATAGTACTCAACACTGATGACTTGCAAAATCCTTCATCACTTGAATAAAGATTATAATAATTAATTTTTGTGGTGGTGGCTGTGGATTAAAATGTAGACTTTGGCACCTCTTTTTTACTTTAAGATCATTCTGAAGTTAAATACAGATTTAAAATCATCACAAGAAATAGTTTAATGATATGGTCTTTGATATCAAATCTTTGCATAGCTATGACAGGAAACACTGGCATTTAAAGTTTGTACTTGACTAACTGGGGCCCAGGTCAGGAAGCAGAAAGACTGGCTAAACCGACCGTCTGCTAACCGCCTCACGTCACAGAAGTCAGTTAATTCTCAACAAATAGAGACTCTTTCACCTAGATATCACACTATAGAGACTGTGTCTGTTCCCCGGGCTAGAAAATACAAAAAGGTAACAATTTAATTGATGTTCAACATAAAAACAGATGTGATATGGATAAACAAATGATAAAGCTTGGCTTATTGAATATCAGGTTCCTTTCTACGAAAGCACTTTTTGTTAATGATATGATCACTGATCATAATCTAGATGCACTCTGTTTGACAGAAACCTGGCTAAAACCTGGTGATTACATTATTTTAAATGAGTCTACACCCCAAGATTATAATCATGAGCCACGTGCAAAAGGTAAAGGGGGAGGTGTTGCTTCAATTTATAACAATGTTTTCAGGATTTCTCAGAGGGCAGGCTTCAAGTATAACTCGTTTGAAGTTATGGTGCTTCATATAACATTATCCAGAGAAACAAATGTTAATGATAAATCCCCTGTGATGTTTGTACTGGCTACTGTAAACAGGCCACCAGGGCACCATACAGACTTTATTAAAGAGTTTGCTGATTTTACATCCGAGTTAGTGCTGGCTGCAGATAAAGTTTTAATTGTTGGTGATTTTAATATCCATGTTGATAATGAAAAAGATACATTGGGATCAGCATTTATAGACATTCTGAACTCTATTGGGGTAAGACAACACGTCTCAGGACCTGCTCATTGTCGAAATCATACTCTAGATTTAATACTGTCACATGGAATTGATGTTGAGTGGCGTTGAAATTATGCAGCCAAGCGATGATATCTCAGATCATTATTTAGTTTTGTGCAAACTTCATATAGCTAAAACTGGAAATTCAACTCCTTGTTACAAATAGATTAGAACCATCACTTCTACAACAAAAGACTGCTTTGTAAAGTAAATTTCCTGATGTATCTAAATTCCTCAGCATATCCAATGACACCGTAGTAGAATAAGCACACTAGTAACCAACTAAAGAGAGCAGCCCGAAAAATGTAGCACAGCTGGAGGAAAACAAAACTAGAGGTATTTTGTATTGCTTGGCTAGAAAATACTCTCTCCCACAGAAAAGCCTTAAAAACAGCTAGATCTGATTGCTTTGCATCTCTTTTAGAAAACAAACACAACATTGAGTATTTGTTCACTACAGAGGCTAAATTAAAAAAAAAAAATATAACATCAGAAGGTGCAGACATTACCCAGCATCAAAGTAGTAATGAGTTTTATGACCTATTTTTACTACCAGATTGATACTATTAGGGATAAATTTGTAATCATGCAGCCGTCGGCTCTACAGTATCACAATCAATGAGCGCTATAGATCCCTTGAGGAACAGTTCTCCACTCATTCTCTACAGTCGTGGCCAAAAGTTTTGAGAACTACACTAAATATAGTTTTTTCAAAAAGTTTGCTGCTAAACTGCTTTTAGATCTTTGTTCAGTTGTTTCTGTGATGTACTGAAGTATAATACAAGCACTTCAAACGTTTCAAAGGCTTTTTACGACAATTACATGAACATTTATGCAAAAGATGTCAGTATTTGCAGTGTTGGCCCTTCTTTTTCAGGACCTCTGCAAATTCGACTGGGCATGCTCTCAATCAACTTCTGGGCCAAAATCCTGACTGATACAACCCATTCTTTCATAATAACTTTCTTGGAGTTTGTCCGCAGAATTAGTGGGTTTTTGTTTGTCCACCGCCTCTTGAGGATTGACCACAAGTTCTCAATGGGATTAAGATCTGGGGAGTTTCCAGGCCATGGACCCCAAATTTTCACACATTCTTGTCCCCGAGCCACTTAGTTATCACATTTGCTTTATGGCACGGTGCTCCATCGTGCTGGAAAATGCATTGTTCTTCACCAAAACTGTTATTGGGTTGTTGGAAGAAGTTGCTGTTGGAGGGTGTTTTGGTACCATTCTTTATTCATGGCTGTGTTTTTGGGCAGAATTGTGAGTGAGCCCACTCCCTTGGGTGAGAAGCAACCCCACACATGAATGGTGTCAGGATGCTTTACTGTTGGCATGACACAGGACTGAGGGTAGCGCTCACCTTTTCTTCTCCGGAAACAAGCCTTTTTCCAGATTGCCCCAAAACAATCGGAAAAGGGGCTTCATCGGAGAATATGACTTTGCCCCAGTCCTCAGCAGTCCATTCACTATACTTTTCTGCAAGAAGATCAATCTGTCCCTGATGTTTTTTTTTTGGAGAGAAGTGGCTTCTTTGCTTGCCCTTCTGACACCAGGCCATCTTCCAAAAGTCTTGGCCTCACTGGGCGTGCAGATGCGCTCACACCTGCCTGCTGCCATTCCTGAGCAAGCTCTGCACTGGTGGCACTCCGATCCCGCAGCTGAATTCCTCTTTAGGAGACGATCCTGGCACTTGCTGGACTTTCTTGGACGCCCTTAAGCCTTCTTTACAAGAATTGAACCTTCTTTCCTTGAAGTTCTTGATGAACCTATAAATTGTTGATTTAGGTGCAATCTTAGTAGCCACAATATCCTTGCCTGTGAAGCCAGTTTTATGCAACGCAATGATGGCTGCACGCGTTTCTTTGCAGGTCACCATGGTTAACAATGGAAGAACCAATGATTTCAAGCATCACCCTCCTTTTGAACATGTCAAGGATCTGCCATTCTAAACCCAATCAGCCCGACATAATGATCTCCAGCCTTGTGCTCGTCAACATTCTCACCTGAGTTAACAAGATCCGATTACTGAAATGATCTCAAGCAGGTCCTTTAATGACAGCAAATAAAATGCAGGAGTGGAAAGGGTTTTTTTGAGATAAAGTTAATTTTCAATGGCAAAGAAGGACTATGCAATTCATCTGATCACTCTTCATAACATTCTGGAATATATGCAAATTGCCTTATTATAAAAAATTTAAGAGCAGCAACTTTTCCAATTCATCAATATTTATGTAATTCTCAAAACTTTTGGCCACACTGTCACTCTTGAAGGGGCTTTAGATGGCAAGGAGGGGAGATTAAAGAGAGGAATGTCTCCCCCGCAGAATGAAAAGCTCTTTCTGCAGGGGGGCATCCTCTCATAGCCATTTTTCGCGCATCACCTCGATGTTGGGCAAAACTCTTATGCCGAAACCGATGGATGCGAGAAGAAAATGGCTCTTTCATTTCCCTTTCGATCTCTGTATGAAAGATCAGGCAGAAATGAAGACTCACCCTGAAGCTGGAGGGCTGTGGTCGGAAAAGATACGCTCATTGAGGCACGATCCATAACCCTCCAACAGCCGCTACATACGCAGGGCAGGAGAATTGAGAAGGCTCCGCCTCAGCTTTTTCACCCCACCATTGCACTGTTTTAATTCAATTTTGGGTGAATCGCTCTCCAAATGCAATAAAAATATAATTTTTATCAATTTTTAATTATTATTATTATTGGATGATTGATTTCATTTCTCTAACACCTATTCATCTTCTTTAAGACATTTGAAATTGTCTATTATCTAAAAAAAAAACATGAAATGAAAAATATTCATGACGCTGTTATAAAGCTATTTGACAGATTATTAACACTTAATGACATTTTAATGACAAATTAAATGTGTACCACTTTACTTGAGGTCAAGAAATATATTCATGACACCGTGTAAATATATACATGACACCGTTATAAAACTATTTGACAGATTATTAACACTTAATGACATTTTAATGACAAATTCAATTTGTACCACTGAAGAAAAAGAAATTGGTCATAAATTCATGACACAATTATAATGCCGGCCTCATGACAATCAAAAACCAACCACATGACAGTTTAATGTACTGTTAACCCATAAAGCTAAGTAGTTTCTAAATTTGACAATTAATATGCTATGTCATATTTTATAACTGATTTATGACAGGTTATGTTTTCTTGGTAATGTCAAGTTGTCATTACCAGGACACTGACAAGTTATGCGCTTGTCTGGTAATGTCAAGTTGTCATGACAAGACACTGACACGCTATGATGTATTGGTTTATGTCAAGGTGTCATAACAAAGACATTTCAAACAATGTCATCTTTGCATTAAAAATGTCATAATTGAGCGAATGACACTTAATGACAGTTGTCATAAACATGCATAATAACTCCTTCATATTTAATGACATGTGTCATAGCATGATTATGAAGGATGACCTCACAATCTCACATCAAAAACTAAAATATCCATAACAAACTTTTTTTTTTCCTTTGAATGATCTTTCAGTTAGTGGGGATAATGCCTAAAGAAAGTTTCAAATGCCCACAGACTGAGCGTTAAATGGTGTTTTTTTTCCTTACGATGAAGAGGCAGATTTAAGTTTCTCTGTTGTGCGATTTTTAGTGAAACTGCTTCCCACACTGACGCACAATGTTCGGGTTTTCTCCACCGGGAATCTTCCTCGCTCATGTCTTTTCCTAGGTCTGACTGATAAAATCTCTTGTCACAGTGTGAACACTTGTACATCTCTAACAAACCTCTTCCCACAATCAAAACACATGTGATCCTCTCACATTGTGTCCTTTCTTGCTGTAATTTTTAAAAGTACCATAGCATGATTAAAACTCTTTTCCAGAAATGAACTCAACCATGTAGGCGAGCCACACCCCTCCTCTCTCGTTGTATAGTGAACTTTCCCTACTACAGGACTGGCCGTAATCAAGTTAATGGCAGGTCTACATGTGCGGAAATGATCACCACTTTTGTCGTGATTCGGGCACGCCTACTGATCAAAGTAAATCTTTGATTGTCTGCATAATGAGAATCTGCATAACTTATTTCGCATCACATATGTGGGTCTTCATCACATCTGTATTCATCACGTTGGTATGTTCTCTCCATGACAATGTTTATTTTTTTTGTATTTCTTGCTGAAAGACCTGAAACTCCTGGTTATATTTAAGTGTGCGATTAGCGCCCCTCGTTCCAAGGCCCGAGATCCCCCCAAAACTTGCTTTCCGGGAATATTGTCGATTACTTGGATGCGCCCTCCCTGGAAAAACAATAACCCGCGTTATTGGATCAGATGTCAGGCTCATCCGCTAACACGAACTCCAGCTGGCAAGTCTGCGGGCAAGTCTTAATTTGTTATGTGTCCCGAGTGTTAAGATCAAAGAAATTGGTTATTTTGTCCTATTATAATGTATGGCTGGTAGGAATTCTTATTGGAATTAATGTGTCCTATGCATCAGTAAACATGACAAATTTTTATTATGGGCTTGGAAGTTTTACATTACAGCTCGCCTACGGAAAGTTTCTCCTTTGACATAGAATCTTTTGCTTTGTTACCACATTGCACAGCGTCCGGTTCTATAATGTTGTCGAAACGCGCAATCACAACTGTAAGGACACAGTGTCAAACAGACTGGAGTAAAAGCCGATCGTCAGTTTGGAATGCCGTGGGTGGTTGTAGAAAAGCTCTGCTAGCACGCCCTAGCTCACACATATGGACCTAAACTATCAGTGAAGGGCCTTGCAGGCGTGTGTAGATCATGGAGGGCCTTATAGTTTCTGCTTGACATGCATAATCTTAATGGTAGCTTGTAGTGTGTATTGCCCGAGATTGGATAATCAAATCTCTGTCAGCTTGTGTTCACGAGCTTTAAGATATTGAGTGAAGACTAATCTGCGAAGATTCTATCCCGAATGTGTGTGCTGCAGCCAGATTTCATAATCGAATTAGGGATTTTAAAAATCCCTGTATGGTGAGCCCGGCAAAGAGCTATTTTGGACTGACCACCCTTGCTTTCCACATGGTATCAACATGGTATTGCTAGCACTCCAGTGTGGCATCCTCATGTGAACATTAAGGGCTCCTTTAGTGCAAAACTCTTCTCCCGGATTCCATGCGAAGGCTTTCTCTACAGTATGGATAACCATGTGGCTTCCCCAAGTATGCTCTTTTGTTGTACAAAACCGTTCCCCGCACTGATACACATGTGTGTGGTTTTCTCCAGTGTGGAATTTTCATGTTGGTGTATTAATTAAGGGCTCCGGTGCTGTGCATAACTTCCCACACTGATCACATTGAGTACGGGCCTGCTCGCCAGTTGTTGGGAACTCTCATGTTAATCTCATTAAGACGTAGTTTTTGAATGGGAAACTCCTTCCCACATTGAAAGGCAGGTAGCACGATTTATTGGGCTGCCTCGTCAGTAAATAAAATACCTCTTATTAAATGAGGAACGTTGAGTGATTTTTCTGCCGTTTTGACAATCGTTGTTGTGTTGTCCTTCCGCTCGTCACTCCGTTCTTCCACTTTCCTCATTCTTCTCTTCCATTAGATCTGAAAATAAAAGTAAAACTCATACATGTAACTTTTGGCACCTCTAGTTGCTAATAGACAAAGCGATCACGTTCTCTGAATCTTGCTGGAAGAACATCCTCTCTCTGTTGATGTAGTATGACGAGCAGTGTTGGGAAGGTTACTTTGGAAATGTAATAAATTACATATTAAAAGTTACGCGCCTACTACTAAAATTTAATAATCTATTTGCCAAGTATTCTTAAATATGTAACTATCGTGTAAACTATTTTTTCAGTAACTTTCTACGTTTCTTAGTTTATGGTATTTCAACTGTAATCATTTTGAAACACTTTGTAACCAGGCAAGATATAACCCTTCACAATCGTACTCAACACTGATGACTTGCAAAATCCCTATCATCCAATTGAATAAAGACTTATAATTAATTAATTTTTGTGGTGGGTGGCTGATGGATTATAAACTGATAGTCTTTGTGCCACCCTCTTTTTTACTTCCAGAATCATTCTGAATTTAAATACAGAATTAAAATCATCACCAAGAAATAGTTTAATGCATATGGTCTTGATCATGAAATCTTTGAACAAGCTATGGACAGGAAACACTGGCATTTACAGTTTGTTACGTTGGCGTAACTGGGGTCCCAGGTTCAGGACGCAGAAAAGACTGTCTAAACCGACCGTATCCTGCATTAACCGCCTCACGTCATCGAAGTCAGTTAATTCTCACAATATAGACTCTTCTCTTTCACCTAGATACACCCCTATAGAGACTGTGTCCGTTCCCGCGGGCTAGAAAATACCAAAAAGGTACCAATTTTAATTGAATGTTCAACAATAAACACACTATGTTGATAGGGATAACCAAATGAAATAAAGCTTAGTGCTCTATTGACTATCAGGGTTCCCTTTCTACTAAAAGCACTTTTTGTTACAATGAATGCTCACTGATCATAAGTCTAGATGCACTCTGTTTGACAGAAAAACTCTGCTACAAAACCTGGCTGATTACATTATTTTAAATGAGTCTACACCCCCCACGGATTCTATGAATCCTGACCCGTGCAAAGGTAATGGGGAGGTGCTGCTTTACACGTCTATATTATAGGACAATTGTCTTCGGATTCTCTCAGTCCCTCAGGGCAGGCTTCAAGTATAACTCGTTGAAGTTTATGGGGTCTCTCATATAACATCTTTCATCCTAGAGAAACAAATGTTATGATAAGAAGTCCCCTGTGATGTTTGTACTGGCTACTGTAAACAGGCCACCATGGCACCATTACAGCCTGTTTATTCAAAGAGTTATTGCTGATTTTAACATCCGAGTTAGTTCGCTTGGCTGCAGATCAAGTTTTAATGTGTTGGTGAGTTTAATATCCATGTTGATAATGAAAAACAGATACATTGGGAGCAGCATTATAGACATTTCTGAACTCTATTGGGGTAAGGACAACACGTCTCAGGACTCTGCCTCATGTCGACAATCATACTCTAGATTTAATACTGTCAACATGGAATTGGATGTTGAGTTGTGTCGTTGAAATTGATGCAGCCCAAGCGATGATATCTCAGAGTCATTACTATTTTAGTCTTTTGGTGCAAACTGCATATAGCTTAATAACTGGAGAAATTCAACCTCCTTGTTAACAATATATTTAGAACCAATACACTTCTAACAAACAAAAGAACGGCTTTTGTAAAGTAAATATCTCCTGATGTCTCTAAAGTCCTCCGAATATCCATAGACAACACCTGTAGGATAATAACACACTAGTACCTCATAAAGCGCAGCAGCTGCCGAACAAATGTTAGCACAGTGGAGGAAAACACAATAGAGGTATTTTGTATTGCTTGGTTTTTTTTTTTTTTTTCTCCGAAAGCAAATTTTTTTTTTTTCCCCCCCCCCCCTTTTTCCCCCACCCCCCCCCCCCCCCCTTTTTGGTGTGGACCCCTTTTCCATTTTCCCTGTTTTTTTTGACCCCCCCCTTTTGAGCCCCACAAACCCCCCCCCTCCCCGGTTTTTTTTTATTGTCCCCCCCCCCCCCCCTCCACCATTTCCCCCCCCAATTTAACCACTCCCCACTCTACCATGATTTTTTTAAATAGGGTCCCCCTCCTTTTTTTTTTTTTATAGGTTTTTCAAATACCACCCACTGAGTCTTTGAAAATGTTGAGAGCCACCCCCCCCCCCCTCACCCCAAAATGCCCCCCCTTAACAAAATTTTTAATTAACAGTACAATCGTACAAGTTCCCGAGAGTTTTGTTTTTTGAACCCCCCCCGGGTCAAGCCTCCCAACCTCCCCCCCCCCCCCTTGTTTTGTTTTTTTTTATTCCTCCCCCCCCCCCCCTCCCAAAGCCCTGTTTTTTCCCTCTTTGTGTTTTTTTGGTGGTTTGTTTTCCAGCACATCCCCAAGTTACCCCTAGAAGTTAGCCCCACCTGGCTTACGACAACTGGTTTTAAATTATACCCTTGCCACAAAATAAATTTCCCCCCCTATTTTTTTAATCTATTTTTCCCCTTTTTGGAAGACCCCTAAGGTTTGTTTACCCCCTCTTTAGAGCACCCTCCCCCTGACCAGCCACCAACTGATTTCCCCTTTTAGGCCACAAAAAACAAGAAAAAAAAATTATAACCCGGCCCTTTGTTTTTGGTCTAAAACCTTTTTGGAAAACTGGGGCCCCCCCTTGGGATTATTCAAGCAAAAAAATGGAAATGAACAGGCCAACATTTTTTAAAGGCCCCCCCCCCCAAAAGTTAAAAAAAAGAAAGAAAAAACATTTTCCTGCAATGGCTAAACACCCTCCCCCCAAGAAAAGTTGTAAAAATTTTTGACCAAAAAGAAAAGGGGGTGTACGTTTTTTTGTAAAGTTTTTTTAAGTTAACTGCCAGGGCTTACCTTTTGCGTGAATGGTTTCAACCCCTCAAAAAAACATGAGTTAATGTGTAAAACCCAAATTGCAACCGCCTTGGAAAAAACTGTCCGTTCCTTTTTTCCTCAAAAACGTGGCCAAAAACCACTGGTTTGCAGAAAAACCTTGGGGCGTCCCCCCCCCTTTTTTTTTGACGAGCAACCCAAAGCAAAAAGTGAGTAAAAAGGGCCTTTTTTTGTGTTTTTTTTCATTTTTTACAAAACAATTTACAGAAGAGAGCAAAAAAAGCCTCCATCGACAGCAAAAAAACCTGGCCCCCAAAAAGAGAGAACAAACCAGAAATTTTTAAAAAAACTGAGCTAGTGTTCCCAAAAATACGGGAATTATTTAGACAGAAACCCTCCTTACAATTTTGGGCCCCAACCGTTGTTAGAATTTTGTAATTGGGGTTAAAATGGCAACGGGCCCTTTTGTCCCAATAAGTAACCAGTTTTTCCTCATCGGCCTTTTTAACAAAAATTAAAGATACCCCAACCATTTTTCCATCTTTTTTTGTTTTTCCCCTTAAGCCCATGGGCCCCCCACCTAAAAAAGAAAAATGTTTAACAAAAATCATTTTTTTCCCTAAAACTCCAACGGGTTTTGGTCCCTCCCCAATTGGCAAAAAATTGCTTCCCCTTAGGGACCCTGAAGTTTTTTGGTCAAAACTAAAAATGGAACAGAAAAACACTGGTAAAAAGTAAAGTCACAAGAAAAATATTGTTGGGTGTGTTTTTTTAAACCCCAGTACTGGGCTGGTTTTGTTTTTATACAGCTGCAGGCTTGCCTTCGTGTTTTTAACCTTTTTTTTGTCGTCCCACCCTATAGACCTCCTTGTTTAGAATGGCCCCCATTTGGTGCCAATTCCCCCCATTTAGCCCACCTAAAACCGAAAGCCGGAAAAAGTAATTTTGTTTCCCTTCCACCTTAAAAAATAAACCCCAAAATGAACCAAAAATAAAGAAAAATAAAAAAAAAGACCCGAAAAACCAAAAATAAACCCCCCCTTAAAAAAAGAAAAGAGGATTGAAAATTTAAAATAAATTTAAAGCAAATTTGAAGGTTTGGCCTTCTGAAAAATATAACAAAAAAAAACCCCTTACTGTGGGGGGAAAACAAAAAAACAGAAACAAAAAAATAACTTTTTTTTCCCCCCCCTCAAACCCAAAAGTTAGCGTTTTTCCCAAAAAAAAATTTTTTTTTTTTTTTTTTTTTATTTTAAAATTCCAATTTAAAAAAATAAAAACCCTGGAATGACAATGAAGACTCCCTTTTTTTTCGCAAATTTTTTTTTTTTTTTTCCCCGGGCCCACACCAACAAATAAAGTCTTTTTCCCCATTTCCCCAGGTGAATTAAATCCCCCGAAAAAAAAAACAACAAAAAAAACATTTACCATTTTTTTTTTTGGAAAGAAATAAAAAAATTTTTTTTTTTAACCATTTTGGGGGTAACAATAGAAACAAAAAAAATTCAAAAACAACAAAAAAAAAATTAAATTTTTTTTTTGTTTGTTTGCCCCCCGTTTGGGTTTTTTTTTTTTCCAATTTTTTTTTTTATAGCAAAATTTTTAGTTTTTTTTTTTTTTTTTTTTTGTTTTCCAATCAATTGCAATCAAAAAAAAAATTTAACACTTTTAAAAATTGGCCCTTTATTTTTTTTTTTTATTTTTTTTAATTTTATGTTTAAAATAGTTTTTTTTGTTTTTTTCAATTTTGCAAAAACGTTTAATCCTCCCCCAAGTTTAATTTTTTTTTTTTTACCCGTTTTTAATACAACCCCCCCTGGGTAAAAAAAACAGTAACCCGGTAAAAACAATAACCTAGTTTTAAAAAATTAAATTCAAAAAAGTCCCGTTTCATTTTAAACCCAAACTTTTTTTTTTTTTAACCTGGTTGTTCCAAAAAAAGTTTTTTTCCCTTTTGTTTTTTTCCAAAAAAAAATATTTAAAAATTTTTAAATTTAAAAAAAAAAAAAATGTCGTTTAATTTTTTGGCAAACATTAAAAATTAAAAAAAAAAAACAAAAGGAAAAATTAAATTAAAATTCCCCTTAATGTTTTTTTTTTTTTTTTTGTCATTTTTTTTCCCCAGGATTTTTTTAATACAAACACCAAACATTTTTTTGAAAGAGGGAACCTTTTTGTGGTTACAAATGCCCACAAACAATTTTTCCCTTTTACAATTGGTTTTTACTAACCCAAAACAAATCTGTTTAAAAAAAACAACAAAGCAACAAAATTTTTTAACCCAACAAAAAAGAATACCAACCCCCAAATTTTGTCTACCACAACAATTAATACCCCACACATACCACCACAAATACTTAAAATATTTTTTTTTTTGAAAAAAAGGCCCCTTCCAAAATTTTTTGAATTTTGGGGACTTTTTTTTTTTAAAGGTTAAAAAAACATAAAATTTTCCTCCATTCCTCTTTTTTTGGCAAAAGACCCCTTTTTTTTCACTTTTTTTACACAAACCCTTTTTTTTTTTTTTTTATTCCCCCCCCCCCTTGCCCCTACTTTTTGGAATTTTTTTTTTTTAACCCCCCAAATTTTTTCTGAAATTAATTTTTTTTAGTAACAGTAACTACCCCAAAAAATTTTTTTTTTACCAGCAAAATGTTTTTTTGAAGATTTGAACCTAAAATTTTGAAGAAAAAACTAAAATGCCTACAAAGATTTTAAATAATTTCCCTTGTACGTTTTTGTTTCCTCCCCCTGAAAAAAGAAAAAATAATGCACTAAATTTAAACCAAAAAAACAATCCAACGGTTGAGATTTTTTTCCCCCAACAAAAATTAATTCCCCCATTATTTGGTTTGGGGGGTGGGGGATTAAAACCATTTTTTTTTAGGTTTGTTTTTAATAATATAAGTTAGAATATTTTTTAACAAACTTTTTTAAACAAAAAAAAAAAAATATTAAAATTTTTTTTTAAAAGATTATTTATTTTCACCAAAAAACCCAAAACTTAATTTTTTTTTTAGAAAAAAAAAAAAATTTTTTTTTTTTTTGTACAATATTAAAAAGGGGCATTTTTTTTTTTTTGTTTTTTTGGAAAAAAATTTTTTTTTTTTTTTCAAAATTCCAAAAATATCTAATTAATCTGGCGTTTTTTTTTTTTTTTTTTTTTTTTTTATTTTTTTTTTGAAAGATTATTATTTTCCAAAAATATATAAACCAAATTTTTTAATTTAGTTTTTTTTTTACATTATTGGATTATTTTAAAAAAAGTTGTCTTTTAAAAATTTTTTCCCTATGTAGCTTGTTTTTTCGCCAATTTTTTTTAAATTTTGATTTTTTTTCAAAAAATTTATTTTTTTGTTTTTCCAACCAATTCATTTAATTTTGTTTTCCAATTAAACTTTTTTAAAGTTTGGCCCATTTTGTAAAAAATTAAATTTCTGGGTTTTTGTTTTTTTTTTGTGTGGGAAAAAAATTTAGTAAAAAAGTGAAAACGCCCTTAAAACAAAAGAAGGAAAAAAAAAATACCATTGTTTTTTTAAGTTTTTTTTAAAAATTTTTTTTTTTAGCCCCCAAACCCATTTAAATGGTTTATTGCAAAAAATTTTTTGAAAAAAATGAAAGTTTTTTTAAAAAAACAGGCAAAAAACTTTTTTTTGGTGTTGCATGGCCCTTTTGAAAGTGCTTTTTTCAATTTCCTGATTTTTTTTTTAAATTTTTTTTTTTTCCCAGTTGGTTTAAAAAAATTTTAAAAATTTTTATTGTTTTGGTTTTTTCTCCCCCTTTTGTTTTTTTTTTTTTTTATTAAATTTTTTTTTTTTGTAAAAAATTGCACCCTTTTGTTAAAGTGGGTTACCAAAAGTTTTTAGATAAGTTTATTTCCCCCCTTTTGTTTTTTAAGGGTGGTTGTTTTTTTTTTATTTTTAAGTAAAAAAAATTTGTTTTTTTAAAGAAAAATGTTTTTTTTTTTTTTTATTTGGCCCTTTTTTTACGGAGGGGCAAAACCTATTTTTTTTTGTTTTTTAATAAAAAACATTCTTAAATTAAAAAATTTTAAAAAACCCCCTTTCCCCTAAAATGTAATGTTTAATAAAAGAAATCCTTTGTCAAAAAAAAATCCCCCACTTTTGGAAGTCCCGATAAAAATCTATAAATCCCTATAAAGTTTTTTTTTTTTTTTTTTTTTTTTTTTTTTAAAATAACACTTTAGTTTGTTGGAAAAAAGGCAAAAAAGTTAAAAAGGTGTTTCTTTTTTTTTTTTTTTTTTTCCCCCCCCTTTAAAAATTTTTGTTTTTTTTTTTTTTTTTTTTAACGTTTTTTCTTTTTTCTTTTGAGGTTTGTTTTTTTTCCGTTTTGTTTTTTTTGTTTTTTTTTTCTTTTTTTTTTTTTTTTTTAAACGGGCCCAAAAGTGTTTTTTTTTTTTCCCCAGGACTTTTTTTTAACCAAAAGTGGATATTAAAATGTTCCAAACGGCAACAGCCTTTTTGGTAAATAAATAAATTTAAATAAGATTAAAAAACCCCTTTGTTGTCATTTTTTTTTACAAACACAAAACCATTTATTAATTTTATCAAAAAAATTTAATTTTTACAAATGACCAGAAAATTTAAACTTTTTTTGGGCTTCCTTTTTTTTTTTCGAAAAATGGTTAAAAAACCATTTCCCATGGGTCCCCCCCCCCCCGCCCCGTTTTTTTTTTTTTGGAATTTTTTTTTAAAAAAAGTCCCCCCCCAAGGGTGGAATTTTTTTTTTTACAGCTTCCTTTTTTTTTTTTTTGTTTTTTTTTTTTTTTTTTTTGTTTTTTTTTTTTTTTTTTTTTTTTTTTTTTTTTTTTATGAGCCCTTTTGGGAAAAATTTGTGGTTTTTAAATTTTTTTTGCCGGTTTTTTTTTTTTTTTTTTTTTTGGGGCCTTTTTGGCCCAAAGGTTAAATTTACCCTTTTTTTTTTTTTTTTTTACCCCTAAAATTAATACAATTTTACTTTTCCGGTTTTTTTTAATGGTTTTTGTGACAATAAGTTTTTTTTTGTTTTTTTTCCCCCCCCCTTTTTTTTGTTTTTTTTTTTTAAATTTTAAAAAAAAGGTTTTTTTTTATGAAAAATTCCAAAATTCATGTTTTTTTTTTCCCTTTTTTTTTTTTTTTTTTGGTTTTTTGGAATTTTTTAAAAAAATATGACAATTTTTTTTTTTTTTTTTTGTTTGTGGTTTTTTTAAAAAAAACCTACCTTTTCCATTTTTTTTTTTGTTTTTTTTTTCAGCCCAAAAAAAAGTGCATGGAAAACAAGCGTTTTTTGTTTTTTTTTCCCCAAAGTTAAAAAAAATTTTTTTTTTACAAGATTGGTTTTTGGAGGCGCAACTTTCCCAGTTTTTTCCCCCCCGTTTTTTTGTTCCCCCTGGGGGGCCCCCCCCCAAACATTTGTTGGTTTTTTTTTTTTTTTGTTTTTTTTTTTTTTTTTTTCTTTAGAACCAAACCAGCATATTAAAATAGTTTTTTCCCCACTTTGTTTTTTTTTAATGGTTTTTCATAAGAAACTTTTTTTTTTTTTTAAAAGGTTTTTTGCAAAAAAACACCCTTTTTAACAAAAAAAAAGTGTTTTTACTCCAAAAATTTTGACATTTGAGAAAATTAGGTTTTTGTGAAAGTGTTTCGTTTTTTTTTTTTTCCCTTTGAAAAACACTTTTGCATTTTTGTGTATTTTCCCAAGATGAAACACAAAATCCCATTTTTTTTTTGTTTTTTTTTTTTTTTTTTTTTTTTTTTATTTTTCCCAACTTTTTAAACCTTTGTTGTTTTTTTGAAAAATTTTCTTTTTTTTTGGTTTTTTTTTTTTTTTTTTTTTTAAAAAAAAATTTTTTTTTTTTTTTGAATTTTTTTTAAAAAAAAAAATTTTGCCTACAACTTTTTTTTAATTTTTAAAATTTTTTTTTTTAATTTTTTTGGGAAAACCCAAAAAAAATTTTTTTTTTTTGGGCCCCGGCGGGGTTTGTTTTGTTTTTTTTTTTTTTTTCCCCCCCTGCATCTCATTGCTAGTTTTACTTGATCTTAGTGCTGCGTTCGACACCATAGATCACGACATACTCATAGATAGATTACAAAACTATACCAGTTATCCAGGGGCAGGCTTTAAGATGGTTTTAGATCCTACCTGTCCGATCGCTCCCACTTTGTTTATCTAAATGCAGAGTCATCTCATTTATCACCAGTAAAATAGGGAGTGCCACAAGGATCTGTCCTAGGTCCCTCTGCTATTTTTAATATACATGTTGCCCCTTGGTAATATCATTAGAAAATACGGGATTAGTTTCCACTGTTATGCTGATGATACTCAACTATATATCTCAAGACCAGGTGAAACTTCAAAATTATCTAAGCTAACAGAGTGTGTTAAAAATGTAAAAGATTGGATGACCAATAATTTTCTCCTATTAAATTCAGATAAGACAGAGATATTACTTATTGGACCAGAAGACATTACACAGAATCTTGTAGATTACAATTTGCAATTAGACAGATGTACTGTTACTTCCTATACTGTCAAAAATCTGGGTGTTATATTAGACGGTAACTTGTCTTTTGAAAATCATATTTCCCATGTTACAAAAACAGCATTCTTCCATCTTAGAAACATTGCCAAGCTACGAAACATGTTACCTGTTCCTGATGCAGAAAAGCTAGTTCATGCATTCATTACCTCTAGACTGGACTATTGTAATGCACTGCTAGGTGGTTGTCCTGCATCCTCAATAAACAAGCTACAAGTAGTCCAAAATGCAGCAGCTAGAGTCCTTACCAGGTCAAGAAAATATGATCATATTACCCCAATTTTACAGTCTCTGCACTGGCTGCCTATTAAGTTCCGTATCAGTTACAAAATATTATTACTTACTTATAAGGCCCTTAATGGCTTAGCTCCTGCATACCTAACTAGTCTTCTACCACGCTACAACCCATCACGCTCCCTAAGGTCACAAAACGCTGGACTTTTGATAGTACCTAGGATAGCAAAGTTCCCTAAAGGAGGTAGAGCTTTTTCGCATTTGGCTCCCAAACTCTGGAATAGCCTTCCTGATAATGTTCGGGGTTCAAACACACTTCCTCTGTTTAAATCTAGATTAAAAACACACCTCTTTGGCCAAGCATTCAAATAATGCACCTCATAATTTTGGACTGCAGTTATATCTGATCAAATGCGCATTATTATTCTTTAGCTTGGGTTAAACTAATTCATTTTACTTGGCTGGAACAGCAGCTACGCTTATTATGTCTCTATTTGTTTCTCTGTTTTGCCACAGGATTTACATCCCGTGGTAACTAGGATTTACACAAGCTCCACACTGGATCAAGAACACCTGAGAAGAGATGATGCCAACCCCTCAGAGGACCTCAGATGATGCTAACCCAAAGACAACATACAGAACTACCACATTTTGCTATAAGTTTGATTGCATAATTGCTGTTAATAGTGTTAATCGTCTGTTTGTTTATGTCTTTTATTGATTTTTCTGAACATTTCTGCTATATGCACATGAACTGACAGTCACCACTGATAAGCTACTATTCAAAATGAATGTATGCATGAAGCACCATATCATGGCTGGGAAATTTAGTATTTTCAGTGGCTTCAAGCAGGCTGAGGATTCTGCTAACTGCGGTGTGATTCTACAAGAACAATTCAAACATTATAGAGGCAAATCTGAATCTTAAAATTCAAGGAATTCATATGCAATATTTCAACTTTCAAATTCTAATAATTAATTTAAGCAGCAATACCAGGTACTATAATCGGTAACATACCTGAATAGCATTGCGAAAAATCATGCATAAATGCAGACAAATCAGTAGGTGGTCAATAAAATTATGAATTACGTCTGTGTACTCTTGATAGCGGAATGTCATTCTGCAGTTGCTGCAGATTTTGTAGTAGGTGGAAATCCCTTAAAAGATAAGAGTTTTGCTTTTCAAACTGCAGTCATTCAACATTTATGAATATTGTTGCATTAATATATATATATATATATATATATAATTTACCCTCTATAACTCCTGTAAATGTCAGAATCTTTGCTCTTGATGTTATTTGATTTTCCTTGCACTGTGAGCAGAAAGTCTCCTCTGGAATTAGGCTGCGTGGGAATTCACACTTAGGCCGAAGGCCATTGACCATTTCCTTTGGCAGGTCTGCAGGAAGTCTTTTCTCTTTCAGTAAATATAGCACCATTTTCTTTAACCACCAAATGAGGCAGGCATACTGTTGATCTTGTAGATCTTCTGTTTGGTGTGGAGAACTCGGGAAGGGATAAGGCCTTTCTGTGGTCCATACTTTTCTAAAAAGCGACTTTTGTATTTTAAACAAATGCCTTTTACCAATTGATTTTTGCACACATGATTGTTTTGTCTTTTTGCATGGCCAACTCCATGTGATTTTCATACACAACCTTTACTCTCCCTATATATATATATATATATATATATATATATATATATATATATATATATATATATATATATATATACAGGTGCTGGTCATATAATTAGAATATCATCAAAAAGTTGATTTATTTCACTAATTCCATTCAAAAAGTGAAACTTGTATATTATATTCATTCATTACACACAGACTGATATATTTAAAATGTTTATTTCTTTTAATTTTGATGATTATAACTGACAACTAAGGAAAATCCCAAATTCAATATCTCAGAAAATTAGAATATTACTTAAGACCAATACAAAGAAAGGATTTTTAGAAATCTTGGCCAACTGAAAAGTAAGAACATGAAAAGTATGAGCATGTACAGCACTCAATACTTAGTTGGGGCTCCTTTTGCCTGAATTACTGCAGCAATGCGGCGTGCAATGGAGTTGATCAGTCTGTGGCACTGCTCAGATGTTATGAGAGCCCAGGTTGCTCTGATAGTGGCCTTCAGCTCTTCTGCATTCTTGGGTCTGGCATATCGCATCTTCCTCTTCACAATACCCCATAGATTTTCTATGGGGTTAAGGTCAGGTGAGTTTGCTGGCCAATTAAGAACAGGGAAAAGCATGAAGCGCTCTAAAACTTCCTGGTATACGGCTGCATTGACCTTGGACCTCAGAAAACAC
Source organism: Cyprinus carpio (assembly GCF_018340385.1). Classification (NCBI taxonomy): domain Eukaryota; kingdom Metazoa; phylum Chordata; class Actinopteri; order Cypriniformes; family Cyprinidae; genus Cyprinus; species Cyprinus carpio. The sequence goes on from NW_024879183.1 coordinate 963,204, forward strand.
AGTGGACCAACACCAGCAGATGACATGACAACCCAAACCATCACTGACTGTGGAAACTTTACACTGGACCTCAAGCAACGTGGATTGTGTGCCTCTCCTCTCTTCCTCCAGACTCTGGGACCCTGATTTCCAAAGGAAATGCAAAATTTACTTTCATCAGAGAACATAACTTTGGACCACTCAGCAGCAGTCCAGTCCTTTTTGTCTTTAGCCCAGATGAGACGCTTCTGACGCTGTCTGTTGCTCAAGAGTGGCTTGACACAAGGAATGAAACCCATGTCTTGCATACGTCTGTGTGTAGTGGTTCTTGAAGCACTGACTCCAGCTGCAGTCCACTCTTTGTGAATCTCCCCCACATTTTTGAATGGGTTTTGTTTCACAATCCTCTCCAGGGTGCGGTTATCCCTATTGTTTGTACACTTTTTCCTACCACATCTTTTCCTTCCCTTCGCCTCTCTATTAATGTGCTTGGACACAGAGCTCTGTGAACAGCCAGCCTCTTTTGCAATGACCTTTTGTGTCTTGCCCTCCTTGTGCAAGGTGTCAATAGTCACCTTTTGGAAAACTGTCAAGTCAGCAGTCTTCCCCATGATTGTGTAGTTAATTAGCTGATTAGAATGTGGCACCAGGTGTCTTCAATATTGAACCTTTTCACAATATTCTAATTTTCTGAGATACTGAATTTGGGATTTTCCTTAGTTGTCAGTTATAATCATCAAAATTAAAAGGAAAAAAACATTTGAAATATATCAGTCTGTGTGTAATGAATAAATATAACATACAAGTTTCACTTTTTGAATGGAATTAGTGAAATAAATCAACTTTTTGATGATATTCTAATTATATGACCAGCACCTGTATATATATAAACAACAATATATATATATATATATATAATAGCAGCTATATATATATATTTCTTGGAAGAGGGTCCAGAAATGGTCACCTCCACTGAGAGTGGCACACCTACAATAGCAGCTGTCCACTGCCTTTCAATGCACTTCTTTTTTCTGTCTTCCCCAAACCACTTTTGTTGCATCATCTCCATCAGCTTTTCTTCGTGTAGAGTGATAGTGTCATCAGTGCTTCGAGGACAGAAATCCAAGGATTTCAAATGGTCGCATTCAAATGCCTTCAAACCACTTCGAAATGCAAATTCTGTGTTTGTGTTGCACTGGTCTACCTCACACATGATTCTGTGGTTTGCCCCCCATGTTCTCTGCTGCACATGTATTGGCAGTGATGGCCCAAAGAAAGATTTCTGAACAGCAAAAATACCATTCTCACTGTTGATGCATTGACAAAGAAAGTGACGTTCAGATGTAATCATGTTTCACATCTGTATGTTTTCTTTTAATGTGGAGTAGTAGGTTTTTCTTATTAACTTCAATTCCACAGTGAATACATTTCACCCTGATTTGTTTTGAACCAGTCTGGACATGGTTTTTAGGAGACACAGATGTGTGTGGTTCACTTGGTGAAGGCTGAGGTTGAAGTAGGGGTGCTGTCTGAGCAGAAGCTGAAGGCAGAGGTGTTTTACTAATCTGGTTTGTAGACGCAGGTTTCACAAAATGGGCAGTGATATTTATCACAGCATGAGATGCATTGTTCTATTTTTATGTTTTCTCCTTTTCTGAGGACATTAGCATGCATCTAAACAAAAACACATTTACATTCAAGTAAAGGTTTCTATATCTCATATTTAAAGGATTTCTGCCAGTCAAATTAAGGTAAATTTAAGAGGTGACACTTTACAATAAGGTGTCAATGGTTAATATCATTTAATGTATTTATTAACATGTACTAACAATGAGCAAAACATTTGTTACAGTATCTAATAATATTTGATAATGTTAGTTCATGAAAAAGATAACAAATATAATTTTTTTTGCAACGCATGCAACAATAGGTGTCATTAGCATACTTTATTAATATTAGTCTTTCTGCTCTATTTTAAGACATCTCTAAAGGCAAATGTCTGGCGAAATAAGACTTTTAAAGACCCTTTAAAGACCAGCGGTAGAATCCCTGTCACTTCGAATACCAACACATATCACAAAACATGTCATAAAAGTCCGAAATGGCACACATTTGCAATATATAATTATTACTAAAGCATCCTTGCAATTAAAATACATTAACACAAACACACATTGTTTTTAAGAAAACATAAGTAAGTTAATGTTCTTTGACTTACCGCCACTGATTCTTGAATCCACCATACATCCGGAAGTGAATGAACCTGTACATGCGCAGTAACGCCAGTACATACAGCGCGCATGCGTGTTATGGACATACCGTACGTCACTTTGCACATGCGCTGTAAACACATACGTGGCGTATGTACGTGACGTCACAGCGCTACAGTCTACAGCGAGGAGTACTTGGTTTGATTACTTATTAGGCTATGTAGGCAATTAAAGGCTCATTATTATGATTTATATGGTTTATTAATAAAAGTACAAGTAATAGTCAAATAATGCTTAAAATGAACGACTTCTAGTTGACCAGAAAAATCTTTAGTCGAGGTGAGCCCTAATGCATATTGACTAATTGTTTCTGAGAAGCATACATATAAGAGACTGACAATTAGCTGAATATATAGCCTACATGTTTAATTAGTGACACTTAGCCTGCATTTTAAAATCTTTATTTGAATGTGGCAACATAACATTGCGCTCTGCAATATCTCTATGAATAAATCTCTGACCGAGACTATCAGCCAATCACTGCGTGCATAGTTAGTAAGTATGTACTTACTACAAGTACCACTCTGTGGTAAGTTCACATGCTAGTACTTTGCCTTCTTTTTAAAATCCTTTTATAGTAAGGGTTACGAGAGGTAGCTTCATTCCCTTTCTTGAATTGGTTAACAGCCCTGGGCACTCCACCTATGTATCCTCCGAATACCTATTTTAACAGGGTGTTGCTACTAGGGGTCTGTTGAGACAGTCCCTTCAGCAAGCTCATGCAAAGCAAGTGGTAGCCCCTGTGTGACAGGCCAAGCCTTAGTATGATGCTAGGCTCTTGGTCATATCTCCTTAAAGGAATCTATTTCTGATTCCAAGACTTAAGCTCCACCCCGGGCCCAGGAGTCTGGTCCTAACAGGTAAGTTTTTGGGGTATGTAGCCTAGACCTTTGGCCGTAGGGGATAATGTCACTGACAGCCGTCTTAACGTCCCAGGAGCAACTCCAATGGCTATGGTAGAGTTGGTACTTAGTGCTCACCATGGGTTCTGACATGCACTCCCCTCAGCATGGCGGCGTGGGTATATCGTTTCCCATAGCGACCCCTCGAGGATGCAGTTTGACGTACCCATTTAACCATGGTTCCCTGAGTAGTGAACGAGACACTGTGTCCTCTAGGCTTCCTGCCAAGCTTCGGACGTTATGACCAAATGACACTTTTGTTTGCATTAATAGTCATCTTTAAATAGAGCAGCTACACCTCCACCTCTCCTATCAGTCCTGCAGACACTCATGAAAGTAAAGTTAGAAGGGGCTGTTTCATTGAGGACTGTTGTGGTTATTAAGTCATTGATTTGAAATGATTTATTTTTTTAGTGAGCGAATGTTTAAAAATGCTAAGTTGACGGCATTGCATTTAGTCTCAACAGCAATATTTGTTTGATGAATAACAGGCCGCAGATTAGAGGCATCAGCCATACGGCTTGAGAAGGCCTTAGACATTCTATCACATGATAAAACAGAAATAGAGAAAACATCTCAGGTTATGTATGTAACCATGGTTCCCTGAGTAGTGAACAAGACACTGTTTATGTAGCACTGTGGTCCTGTGAGGCATGACATTTCATTCCACTGTATGTCCACACATGTAGCGGAATGACAATAAAGCTCAACTTGAACTTTATTGTGTGAGTATGGGAGAGCATAAGTCTAAATGGACATCCATGACATGCAGAGTCCCACAAGGCTAAAATCTTGTTTAGCCTGTATAAGCTTCCACTAAGTCAAATAATGAGAAAGAACCAAATTGCCTATCACAGCTATGCTGATGATACCCAGATTTACCTATCCTTATCTCCAAATGACTACAGCCCCATTGATTCCCTCTGCCAATGTACTGATGAAATTAACAGTTGGATGTGCCAGAACTTTCTTCAGTTAAACAAGGAGAAAACTGAAGTCACTGAATTTGAAAAAAAAAAAGATTGAGATTGAGATTGAGAAGAGTTCTCAAGGCGATTGCTTACCTTGACTCTAGGTGTCTAACAACTAAAAATCAGGACCGCAATCTTGGTCTAATTCTTGAGACAGACCTTAGTTTCAGTAGTCATGTCAAAGCAGTAACTAAATAAGCATACAATCATTTTAAAAAACATTGCAAGAATTAGCTGTTTTGTTTTCAGTCAAGAATTGGAGAAATTTGTTATCACCAGCAGGGTGGACTATTGTAACGGTCTCCTCACCGGCCTTCCCAAGAAAATCATTAGACAGCTGCAGCTCATCCAGAACACTGCTGCCAGAATTCTGACTAGAACCAGAAATTCTGAGCATATCACACCAGTCCTCAGGTCCTTACACTGGCTTCCAGTTATATTTAGGATTGATTTTAAAGTACTTTTACTTGTTTATAAATCACTCAATGGCCTAGGAACTAAATACATAGCAGATATGTTCACTGAATATAAACCTAATAAACTACTCAGATCATTAGGATCGAGTGACTTAGAAATACCAAGGGTTCAGACGAAACAAGGGGAGTTTGCTTGTAGGTATTATGCCGCCCGCAGTTGGAATCAGCTTCCTGAAGAGATCAGATGTGCTAAAACAATAGTCACACTTAAATGCAGACTCAAAACTAATCTATTTAGCAATGAGCACTGTGCAATAGAGGTCGACCGATATATCGGTCGGCCGATATATCAGGCCGATATTTGTCATTTTTTAATATAAACGGCATTGGCTGATATCCATTTTTAGTAGCGCCGATTTAAATTCAGGCACGTCGGTGGGCAGCCCCGTGTTATTGGTGCGGTGGAAAGTGCACATGTGAAGGACCCCAAGCCAAAACTTTTGGAAGATTCAACAACAGTCCTGGGAGATAAAGGTAGTCAGATAATTTCACTCCGTAAATGTTGTGGAGAAGGTGGCAGCTCTCACAAACAATGCAGCGTGATTGAGGGCTACGTTACTCTGCCCCGCTCACAGACAGCACCATGGTTGGAGAGACAGCTGTCCTGGAACAGCCCAGAACGGTGAATGACATTTGTTCGGAAGCATGGTTTGATGCAGACAATAGCCAGGTTTCCATCCAACTCATTTGCATTTAGGGATGTCAATATTTGATCATTTCCATGATCAATCGTCGTTTAAATTAATGATCCATTAATAACCTTAATGCTGCAAAATGCGTCTGCAGCGGTATTATTATTATGTGCAAAAGCCACTCGGAAAAAAAAAGCTTTCTCATCCGAATTAAAGGGGTTTTAGTCTGAATAAAATGCTAGTAGCAGGACTGTAAAATGAATAGATGTGATTATGATCATTTGATAAAATGAAGAGAGCGCAAATACGTTTGAGATCATTTTACTTAGTTGACTGTTTCCCGTCAAGGAGACCGCTGAATGCACCAATTTAAATGGTTTCGTGGTGCTCGTTGTTGTATTTTAAAATGCAATTGCAATGTTTTCAAATGACACTATAGTATTAAAAATAAAATTATCCCAAACGTAACTGTGGCGCTTGTGGCTGCGCTGCGCAGTCAGTGAACCGCTTTTTTCACATTAAACATATTATGCAAGTATTATGACCAGTACTTTATTTGATCCTGTTCTGCAAAATGTTCGATTTTGAATTTTTGCGTTCCGGTAGGCCTATTTGTTTAAAAATATCCGGCATTTACAGTGCATTAGATCGTGAAAGTGTATGTGTGTGTGCAGACGAGGACGAGCGAGCGTGGGTTTGGCTAGATGTATTGGAGGTTATTGCTCACGTCTCGTTCTGCACATATCCAAATGTTTCATATTCGCAATGTATCTGAATGTTAAACTATAATATTTTTTATTTTTTTAATATAAACTAGACGGAAAAGATGATCCTCTTCACATGAGCAAAAACGTTCTTGGCATAACAGCAGGGGGAACCGGTATACTATGGTCTATTTAAACTGACCAGTGTAACCTTTTATATGTTTGGTTGACTGTACTTTATTTAATAATGAACAGACTGTGATGTAAGTTTGAAATTAGAATGCACTTTAGATGTTCTGTGTCATTTATACCAAACACAAATGTTGCTGGTTGCTAGTGTGTTTGCAGCACTACTATTATTTATTTTTATATATATTTTATTTTTTTATATTTTTCAGTTTAATTGATTTTTATTTCTAAAATTGTATTTATTTTATTTAAATGTATATTTAAGTTTACATTTATGTTCCAACAAACTTGAAAAATTCTTTTTGATAAATGCTCTAAAACTTCTATGTAAAATGATTGTGTCACGGAGTCACAGCCTACACCCTCTCCACATGCCACGCCTACTCGTTCACAATCACCAAAATTCTGAGCACCTGTCCATCATCACCAGGCTCTCATATAAGGACTATCACTTTCCCTCACTCCTCGTCTGATCTAGCATTGACCCACATGTTACCTGAACCTTCGCTACCATTGTTGTTCCCCTGGATACCCGTTGTTCCTTCCTCGTCAGTTCCTCTGTGCCGCCTTCTGATTCTGTCATCTACTTCCATCACAACAAGAGCTAAGTTCCAACCTTCTTCATGTCAAGACTATTCCTGTTGCTTCACCTGTGTCTGAAACCTCTGTCACAATAAATAACTTGCTACACGTTCACCTACCTCTGTGTTCCCGTCTTGTGTCTGACAGAAGATCAGACCCTATGCAGAGCTCTTCGGACACAGGCGGGGACCGCACCGCGGATCCATTTGCTGCACTGGTTCACGCTGTACGGTCCTCACTACCACAACCCACGACGAACCTAACCCATGTTTCTCCCGAGATCATCACGGCCATACAGCAAGCACTCCAGCAGCCACCTGCAACAACAACTACTTCGTCAGCTGCCACTGCCAGTCCCATGGCCCGACCAGCGACATACAGCGGCGCGGCCGGAGGATTGCAGTGGGTTTTTGCTTCAGTGCTCGCTCTACATCGAGGCCAAAAGCTCACCTGTTCCAGAATGAACGCGGTCGCGTTGCATTCGTCATCTCGCTTCTCTCTGGACGAGCACTACAATGGGCTCAACCCCTCTGGGAAACAAATGCTCCGGTAACGACTTCACTATCCACCTTCTTTGCTCACATGAAAGATGTTTTTGGTAATCATACTGCTGAACTGTCCGTCTATGATCAGCTATATCATATTCATCAAGGAGAGGAGTACGTCAGCATGTATGCTCTCCGATTTCGCACTCTGGCTTCAACGAGTGGTTGGAACGAAACTGCTTTGATAACAGTTTTTCGTCATGGTCTGCGAAGGGAGGTTCAGCAATTAATAGTCATTTACGACGACACCATGGGACTTGAGAATCTTATTCAGAAGACTATCAGAGTGTCACAACGTTTATACGCCTCCCACATGAATACTCCCGCTGTCAATCCTCTGCCTGCTTCAACATCTGTTGCCGCCCCAGCACCTGAACCAATGCAGGTTGATTCAAACCATCTGACCAACGCGGAGCATCTTCGACGGATGAATAATCACCTGTGTCTTTATTGTGGGGGAGACGGACATGCCCGGTCCGACCTCCAAACCCAGCGGTGAGTACACTCCAATTTCCACCTCAAACCTCTCAACTCATTAAGACTCTGGTCCATGTCGGTAATTCTCATTCCTGTGTTTCAGCGCAAGCCCTCATCGACTCTGGGTCGGCTGGGAACTTCATTAGCCCCCAAATCCTCCAGAATTAAATGTTCGTCAGAAGAAATGCCCAGTCGACCTGAGAATATTCACCATCCAAGGAAAGCCGCTGGGTAGAGGTCGTGTCCGCCATTACTCCCCCACACTATTCCTCCGCGTTGGCAGCCTGCATATGGAGAAAATCACGTTCATGGTGCTGGAGGAGTCAACCACGGACATCATCCTGGGACGCCCATGGTTAAACGCCCACCAGCCACATATCCAATGGGCAACCGGTGAGATTCTCAAATGGAGTGATGAATGTTTTGAGAAGTGTATTAATTGCCTAAGAAAGCCCCAACCGAAATCTCCCGCAACTCCTGATCATCTTCCTGTCCTGTCCACCTCTGTGGAGAGCCCGGCGACTAATGTAATAGTGGAAAATAACCTCCATCCCACCAGCGTACCGGGCGTTCCAGGATGTATTCAGCAAGCGGTTGGCTACATGTTTACCACCTCATCGGCCATCGGACTGTGCCATCGACCTCCTGCCTGGAGCGACCCTCCCAAAGGGTCGGATCTACCCACTCTCCATCCCGGAACAGAAGGCCATGGAGGAGTACATTCAGGAGGCCCTACTTCAGGGATTCATTCGTCCATCTACGTCCCCTGCCGCTTCGAGTTTCTTCTTCGTGGCCAAAAAGGATGGAGGCTTGAGGGCGTGCATAGACTACCGTCACCTGAACTCCCAAACCCAGTCCCAGCAGCTTTGGAACAGTTACGAGGTGCCCGTATCTTCTCTAAGCTTGATCTCCGAAGCGCCTACAATCTCATCTGCATTAGAAGAGGCGATGAATGGAAGACTGCCTTCATAACCCCGTCAGGACACTACGAATACCGGGTTATGCCGTATGGCCTGTCCACCATGTTCCAACGTCCCCAACATAAGTATTCCAGAAAAAAAAAAAACTATATGATATGACGATCTTACGTGAGTAACTGAATCTGCTTTGTCATCATCTATATAGATATATCCTGATTACTCCGTCAATGCAAAGAACATGAGAAGCATGTACTCCATCCTTCAAAAACTACGAGAACATCAATGTTTTAAATTAGAGAAGTGAGTTCCATACTACAACGTCCAATTCTTAGGCACCAGCTGCAGTCCACTCTTTGTGAATCTCCCCCACATTTTTGAATGGGTTTTGTTTCACAATCCTCTCCAGGTGCGGTTATCCCTATTGCTTGTACACTTTTTCTATCACAAATCTTTTCCTACAATAGCAGCTGTCCACTGCTTTTCAATGCACTTATTTTTTCTTGTCTTCCCCAAACAACTTTTGTTGCCTCATCTCCATCAGCTTTTCTTCGTGTAGAGTGATCGTGTCATCAGTGCTTCGAGGACAGAAATCCAAGGATTTCAAATGGTCGCATTCAAATGCCTTCAAACCACTTCAAAATGCAAATTCTGTGTTTGTGTTACACTGGTCTACCTCACACATGATTCTGTTGTTTGCCCCCCATGTTCTCTTCTGCACATGTATTGGCAGTGATGGCCCAAAGAAAGATTTCTGGACAGCAGAAAATCATTGAACCATTCTCACTGTTGATGCATTGACAAAGAAAGTGACGTTCAGATGTAATCATGTTTCACATCTGTATGTTTTCTTTTAATGTGGAGTAGTAGGTTTTTCTATTAACCTCAATTCCACAGTGAATACATTTCACCCTGATTTGTTTTGAACAGTCTGGGCATGGTTTTTTAGGAGACACAGCTGTGTGTGGTTCACTTGGTGAAGGCTGAGGTGAAGTAGGGGTGCTGTCTGAGCAGAAGCTGAAGGCAGAGGTTTTTTACTAATCTGGTTTGTAGACGCAGGTTTCACAAAATGGGCAGTGATATTTATCACAGCATGAGATGCATTGTTCTATTTTTATGTTTTCTCCTTTTCTGAGGACATTAGCATGCATCTAAACAAAAACACATTTACATTCAAGTAAAGGTTTCTATATCTCATATTTAAAGGATTTCTGCCAGTCAAATTAAGGTAAATTTAAGAGGTGACACTTTACAATAAGGTGTCAATGGTTAATATCATTTAATGTATTATTAACACACGTACTAACAATGAGCAAAAACATTTGTTACAGTATCTAATAATATTTTATAATGTTAGTTCATGAAAAAAAAAAATTTTTTGCAACGCGTGCAACAATAGGTGTCATTAGCATACTTTATTAATATTCGTCTTTCTGCTGTATTTTAAGACATCTCTAAAGGCTCATTTCTGGCGAAATAAGACTTTTAAAGACCCTTTAAAGACCAGCGTTAGAATCCCTGTCACTTCGAATACCAACACATATCATAAAACATTTCATAAAAGTCCGAAATGGCACACATTTTGCAATCTGTGATTATTACTAAAGCATCCTTGCAATTAAAATACATTAACTTTACTTATGTTTCTTAAAAACAATGTGTGTTTGTGTTTTAATGTTCTTTGACTTACCGCCACTGATTCTTGAATCCACCATACATCCGGAAGTGAATGAACCTGTACATGCCAGTACATACAGCGCGCATGCGTGTTATGGACATACCGTACGTCACTTTGCACATGCGCTGTAAACACGTGTGTACATATGTGGCGTATGTACGTGACGTCACAGCGCTACAGTCTACAGCGAGGAGTACTTGGGTTTGATTACTTATTAGGCTATGTAGGCAATTAAAGGCTCATTATTATGATTTATATGGTTTATTAATAAAAGTACAAGTAATAGTCAAATAATGCTTAAAATGAACGACTTTTTCTAGTTGACCAGAAAAATCTTTAGTCGAGGTGAGCCTAATGCATATTGACTAATTGTTTATGAGAAGCATATATATAAGAGACTGACAATTAGCTGAATATATAGCCTACTTGTTTAATTAGTGACACTTAGCCTGCATTTTTTAAAATCTTTATTTGAATGTGGCAACATAACATTGCGCTCTGCAATATCTCTATGAATAAAATCTCTGACCGAGACTATCAGCCAATCACTGTGTGCATAGTTAATAAGTATGTACTTACTACTAGTAAGTACCACTCTGTGGTAAGTTCGCATGCTAGTACTTTGCCTTTTTTTTTAAATCCTTTTATAGTAAGGGTTACGAGCGGTAGCTTCATTCCCTTTCTTGAATTGGTTAACAGCCCTGGGCACTCCACCTATGTATCCTCCGAATACCTATTTTAACAGGGTGTTGCTACTAGGGGTCTGTTGAGACAGTCCCTTCAGCAAGCTCATGCAGAGCAAGTGGTAGCCCCTGTGTGACAGGCCAAGCCTTAGTATGATGCTAGGCTCTTGGTCATATAATCTATTTCTGATTCCAAGACTTAAGCTCCACCCCGGGCCCAGGAGTCTGGCCCTAACAGGTAAGTTTTTTGGGGTATGTAGCCTAGACCTTTGGCCGTAGGGATAATGTCACTGACAGCCGTCTTAACGTCCCAGGAGCAACTCCAATGGCTATGGTAGAGTTGGTACTTAGTGCTCACCATGGGTTCTGACATGCACTCCCCTCAGCATGGCGGTGTGGGTATATCGTTTCCCCATAGCGACCCCTCGAGGATGCAGTTTGACGTTCCCATTTAACCATGGTTTCCCTGAGTAGTGAACGAGACACTGTGTCCTCTAGGCTTCCTGCCAAGCTTCGGACGTTACGACCAAATGACACTTGTTTGCATTGATAGTCATCTTTAAATAGAGCAGCTACACCTCCACCTCTCCTATCAGTCCTGCAGACACTCATGAAAGTAAAGTTAGAAGGGGCTGTTTCATTGAGGACTGTTGCACTGCAGCTGTCTTCTAGCCATGTTTCATTTAAAACCTTAAAATACATTTTTTTGGTGGTTATTAAGTCATTGATTTGAAATGATTTATTTCTCAACAACAAAATTTTTAAGAAAACTAAACTGAATTCAATTTAGTCTCAACAGCAATATTTGTTTGTTTTTGATGAATAACAGGCCGCAGATTAGAGGCATCAGCCATACGGCTTGAGAAGGCCTTAGACATTCTATCATACAAGCATACTGGATTTCCGCTTGTATCTCAGGTTATGTATGTAACCATGGTTCCCTGAGTAGTGAACAAGACACTGTGCACATGTAGCGGAATGACAATAAAGCTCAACTTGAACTCATTTCGTTCCACTGTATGTCCACACATGTAGCGGAATGACAATAAAGCTCAACTTGAACTTGATTATGTGAGTCTAGGAGAGCATAAGTCTAAATGGACGTCCATGACATGCAGAGTCCCACAAGGGCTAAAATCTTGATGATACCCATATTTACCTACACTAATCCAAAAAATGAGAAAGAACCAAATTGCCGATCACAGCTATGCTGATGATACCCATATTTACATAGCCTTATCTCCAAATGACTACAGCCCCATTGACTCCCTCTGCCAATGTATTGATGAAATTAATAGTTGCATGTGCCAGAACTTTCTTCAGTTAAACAAGGAGAAAACTGAAGTCACTGAATTTGAAAAAAAAAAAAAAAAGGATTGAGATTGAGAAGAGTTCTCAAGGCGATTGCTTACCTTGACTCTAGGTGTCTAACAACTAAAAATCAAGACAGCAATCTTGGTCTAATTCTTGAGACAGACCTTAGTTTCAGTAGTCATGTCAAAGCAGTAACTAAATCAGCATACAATCATTTTAAAAACATTGCAAGAATTAGCTGTTTTGTTTTCAGTCAAGAATTGGAAAAATTTATCACCAGCAGGGTGGATTATTGTAACGGTCTCCTCACCGGCCTTCCCAAGAAAATCATTAGACAGCTGCAGCTCATCCAGAACACTGCTGCCAGAATTCTGACTAGAACCAGAAAATCTGAGCATATAATACCAGTCCTCAGGTCCTTACACTGGCTTCCAGTTATATTTAGGATTGATTTTAAAGTACTTTTACTTGTTTATAAATCATTAAATGGCCCTAGGAACTAAATACATAGCAGATATGTTCACTGAATATAAACCTAACAGACCACTCAGATCATTAGGATCGAGTGAGTTAGAAATACCAAGGGTTCACACGAAACAAGGGGAGTTTTGCTTGTAGTTATTACATTTACTTTACATTTACATTTAATCATTTGTAAGTCGCTTTGGATAAAAGCGTCTGCTAAATGATTAAATGTAAATGTAATAACTACAAGCAAACTCCCCTTGTTTCGTGTGAACCCTTGTAGAAACAATCAGATCAACGAGGGAAACAACAACGGTATACAAGTGCTATGACAAGTCTCAGTTAGTCTAGTACAGAACACGTAGCCAGGGTTTTTTTTTTTTTTTTTTGGGAATATGATAGAAAAGAAAAGAAAAAAGGTAAGTACTAGTATTAGTTGGTTAAGTGCAGGCGAAAAGATGTGTCTTTAGATGTTTTTTTAAAATGATCGGGAGGTCATTCCACCAGCTGGGAGCAGTCCAGGAAAAAAGTCCGTGAGAGTGATTTTGAACCTCTTTGGGATGGCACCACAAGACGTCGTTCACTTGCAGAGCGCAAACTTCTGGAGGGTGCATAAGATTGAACTAGTGAGTTTAGGTAAGTTGGCGCCATGCCAGTGGTCATTTTGTAGGCAAGCATCAGTACCTTGAATTTGATGCGAGCGGCTACTGGTACCCAGTGTAACCTGATGATGAGAGGAGTAACATGGGCTGTTTTCGGCTCATTGAAGACAACCCTCGCTGCTGCATTCTGGATCAGTTGTAGAGGCTTGACAGGACATGCAGGAAGGCCCGCCAGGAGAGCATTGCAATAGTCCAGTCTGGAGAGAACAAGAGCTTGGACAAGAACTTGGGTGGATTGCTCTGACAGGAAGGGTCTAATCTTCCTAAATTATTATGCCGCCCGCAGTTGGAATCAGCTTCCTGAAGAGAATCAGATGTGCTAAAACAATAGTCACACTTAAATGCAGACTCAAAATTCATCTATTTTGCAATGAGCACTGTGCAATAGAGGTCGACCGATATATCGGTCGGCTGATATATTAGGCCGATATTTGACATTTTTTAATATAAACGGCATTGGCTGATATCCATTTTTAGTAGCGCCGATTTAAATTCAGGCACGTCGGTGGGCAGCCCCGTGTTATTGGTGCGGTGGAAAGTGCACATGTGAAGGACCCCAAGCTAAAACTTTTGGAAGATTCAACAACAGTCCTGGGAGATAAAGGTAGTCAGATAATTTCACTCCGTAAATGTTGTGGAGAAGGTGGCAGCTCTCACAAACAATGCAGCATGATTGAGGACTACGTTACTCCGCCCCGCTCACAGACAGCACCATGGTTGGAGAGACAGCTGTCCTGGAGCAGCCCAGAACGGTGAATGACATTTGTTCGGAAGCATGGTTTGATGCAGACAATAGCCAGGTTTCCATCCAACTCATTTGCATTTAGGGATGTCAATATTTGATCATTTCCATGATCAATCGTCGTTTAAATTATGATCAATTAATAACCTTAATGCTGCAAAATAAAAATGCAGCGGTATTATTATTATGTGCAAAAGCCACTCAAAAAATAAAAAAAGCTTTCTCACCCGAATTAATGGGGTTTTTAGTCTGAATAAAATGCTAGTAGCAGGATTGTAAAATTAATAGATGTGATTATGATCATTTGATAAAATGAAGAGAACGTGCCATACGTTTGAGATCATTTTACTTAGTTGACTGTTTCCCATCAAGGAGAATGCGCCTCTTTAAATGGTTTCGTGGTGCTCGTTGTTGTATTTTAAAACGCAATTGCAATGTTTTCAAATGACACTATAGTATTAAAAATAAAATTATCCCAAACGTAACTGTGGCGCTTGTGGCTGTGCTGCGCAGTCAGTGAACCGCTTTTTTTCACATTAAACATTTTATGCGAGTATTAATGACCAGTACTTTATATGATCCTGTTCTGCAAAATGTTCGATTTTGAATTTTTGCGTTCCGGTAGGCCTATTTGTTTAAAAATATCCGGCATTTACAGTGCATTAGATCGTGAAAGTGTATGTGTGTGTGCAGACGAGGACGAGCGAGCGCGGGTTTGGCTAGATGTATTTGGAGGTTATTGCTCACGTCTCGTTCTGCATATATCCAAATGTTTCCATAGTCGCAATGTATCTGAATGTTAAACCATAATATTTTTTATTTTTTAATGTAAACTAGACAGAAAAGATCATCCTCTTCACATGAGCAAAAACGTCCTTTGCATAACAGCAGGGGGAGCCGGTATACTACGGTCTATTTAAACTGACCAGTGTAACCTTTTATATGTTTGGTTGACTGTACTTTATTTTAATAATGAACAGACTGCGATGTAAATTTGAAATTAGAATGCACTTTAGATGTTCTGTGTCATTTATACCAAACACAAATGTTGCTGGTTGCTAGAGTGTTTGCAGCACTACTATTATTTATTTTTATATATATTTTATTTTTTTATATATTTCAGTTTTTAATTGATTTTTATTTCTAAAATTGTATTTATTTTATTTAAATGTATATTTAAGTTTACATTTATGTTCCAACAAACTTGAAAAATTCTTTTTGATAAATGCTCTAAAACTTCTATGTAAATGATTGTGTCACGGAGTCACAGCCTACACCCTCTCCACATGCCACGCCTACTCGTTCACAATCACCAGAATTCTGAGCACCTGTCTATCATCACCAGGCTCTCATAAAAGGGCTATCACTTTCCCTCACTCCTCGTCTGATCTAGCATTGACCCACATGTACTTACCTGAACCCTCGCTACCATTGTTGTTCCCCCTGGATACCCGTTGTTCCTTCCTCGTCAGTTCCTCTGTGCCGCCTTCCGATTCTGTCATCTACTTCCATCACAACCAGAACTAAGTTCCAACCTTCTTCGTGTCAAGACTATTCCTGTTGCTTCACCTGTGTCTGAAACCTCTGTCACAATAAATACTGCTACACGTTCACCTACCTCTGTGTTCCCGTCTTGTGTTCCCAATCTGACAGATTGACCTTTATATATATGTGTATATGTGTATATATGTGTGTGTGTGTGTGTGTGTGTGTGTGTGTGTGTGTGTGTATATATTACCTTTTTTATATATTTAATACTTGGTCAGTTTATTGATTTGTTTGGTTAACTTTGGATAAATTTTTTATTTTTAATACCGTGCAGTGCACAAAATTAAGATTCGAGAGATGGTTCAAGTCAGTGCTCATAAAATAAGTTTAGAAATGTTGTGCATCCACTTATTATTAGTGTGACATTTTAGCATGCAAATGAAGTGGAAAACTTCAAGATATCGGCCCTAAAAATCTGCAGCACATATCGGCCATTGGCTGACCCTGACCTCTAAACATCACCATAGACCATAGAGAACGGAGCATCGGTCGATCTCTACTGTGCAATGTCCGAACTGATTACACTGTATTTTATGCATAATCATTTTCTATTCTTAACTTTTTTAAAATTCATTTTTAACCTCTTAAGTAAATTTTTAAATTTACAAAGTTTGTAAATCCTGGTTTATTGCTGTTTTTTTTGCTTGCACATTTCTTTTAGGTAAAGCACTTTGAATTTCCATTGTGTATGAAATGTGCTATATAAATAAACTTGCCTTGCCAAGTCAGAAGATGCAGGGTGATTATTTACCTTTAAGTAGGCTACTGCCTGCTTGCACATAACAAAAAGTGTAATTCTTTATGGCCAGGAAATCTGCAACTTGCTAAGTCAGTGATAGTGAGAAATAAGAAGGTCCCAAATGCATACCTGACAGCAAAGAGACACACAGCAGCATGTTGTCACACTGCTGCTACTGTGCGGGAACAAAGAGTGCGGAGACAAAGGAGTTTCAACTTGACAATCTTTAACAGTGAAATGCCCATTGGGTCAGTAGGGTCATATAAAACAGGTAGAGTAGAAAAGACATGGGCTAACTGAAAATATATTTAAATAAATTAATAATTAAATAGTACAGTACAGTACTACAGTGATTTGGGAAAAAAAATGTAATAGTGTAACTTGATAGAAACTATTTTCCAAATAAAATCTACATATTTATAATAATTTTCAACTGTATAAACTTGGTGTCTATATAGCTGATTTTTAAATATTTGGATAGGAGTTCCTCGCAATAAGATGATCATATCTGGGGCATCTAGAAGTTAAACAAGGCCACTTCCCATTTGATATATGGGTACCTTGATATGAGGCACTTTCCTCTTTTAATTAAACTTTATACCATTTCACTGTTCACAAAGTGAAAATAGTAAGTCTGTTTCCTTTACAAACAGCATGATTTGAATAATTAATCATGAGCATAGAATAAACAAGTGTTACATGCAAGTCTAACAAGTTAGAGGTTTAATAAGTATTATAGGTTAGAAGTTTATTCACATCCCTAAATGCAATGCTTTGCAGAATAACCAATAACTTAATGAAGGAATGACCAGGGCCCAAAATATTACGTCGACAGCAAAAGGCTACAGAATTGTTAATTAGAATTACAAATAACAATAACAGTAAACTAATCTAAACTGTCTGACACGGCTATTTGCTTTTATAGAAAGAAATAGCAGAAAGCATCTAGCGCAGACTGAGGGTGCTCAGGAGGCCTCTAGGGATAGGCTTACATAGGAAGGAAGGCCTCCAGGGTGCTACCTGTTCTGGGACCAATGGTGGATTAGGCTGTTCTGGCAGCCCTGGCAGAGCGGGCAGTTTAAGGTGCCATTGTGGGAGCCATGGCGGAGCAGGTAGACTAGGGAGCCATGGCGGAGCAAACAGACTAGAGAGTCATGGCGGAGCAGGCAGACTAGGGAGCCATGGTGGAGCAGGCAGCTAGGAGAACCATGGTGGAGCAGGCAGACTACAGAGCCATGGCCGAGCAACCTCCATTGGCCTCTGCACTCATCCTGGCCTCTACGGTTCCCTATAACCGCGAGTTCTGAGGTTCTTGACTCGGGATCTGAGGCCCTCCGTGGGCCTGACATAGGAGCAGTGGCCCTCTCAGGGTCGGACTTGGGAACCGAAGTCCTCTCTGGGTTGAAGCGGGGAACAGGAGCCCTCTCTGGGCTGGACGTGGGAACAGGAGCCTTCTCTGGGTTGGATGTGGGAACTGGAGCCCTCTCTGGGCTGAATGTGGGAATACCAGCTCTCTCTCGACTTTGGTCAGGCGCTAGAGCCACCTCTCGACTTAGGTCAGGGGCTGGAGCCCACAGTCTCTTCCTCCGCATTCTCCTTTTTTGGGCAAAGGTGAAGAAGATAACTGCTGTCATCCTAGAGCTTGGGAGTGAATTGGCTGGCGGGCCTGACAATGGAGTGGCCAGCAGACTTAGATGAAGGACCGCCGGTGCACTGAACGCTCTTTGTTTGCACGTGTCAATGTTTACAAATAGATTCAATGAAATGGGACCAAATTAATCTTTACAAACTATATATCATTATACAGGTCTAAGCCTCAAGCATCGATGACAGATCAATGAAAAGCTTATAAAAGAAAGTATTTACTAAATTTGTTTAAGCAGTACACATCAAAACATGCATAATCAAAACACAGTACATACCAGATTTGTCATAATATTGAGTCATAAACACATCCACAGCTGTAAATCCCGGTTTAGTTAGAAAGATAAAGGTCCCCTGAACGACCCTTTTTATTACTCAAATTTTATTGTATTTTTCTAGTTCTCAAATAAATCACTAAGTGTGCTTTCACATCTCTAGTTCGCTTCATTTGGTCTGAACCAAGGGCAAACAATTATACATTGTAGCATTTTTCAGCTTTTTTGGTTCCTTTTCACACCACACTGATTGCTTTGGTCCGAACCAGTTGAAACGAACCAAAATGCAGTCACATGACAACATCCACATCACTCATTGGCCATGACATACTTCCTAAACTGCTTTTCAATTGGTCAGAATTTACGTGCGGGAAAATTCCAACATAAGAGGAAAAGGCAGCAACCAACACGGAGACAACACAGCTATGGAGAGACGACTGTGCGGGCTGGTTTTGTCCCTGGCCATAATCTATTACATTGTTTGTATACACCACAATATGCAAACAATACATTTCTGTAATGAAGCGTGGATGCGGCTTGAAAAACATTGTTCTAATGCACTGCAAACGGCGAGCGGGCATCGCTCGTAACTTCAAGCGGAGGCGTGCATTAATTCTTCCGAAAATATCACCAACGATCTATCAGGTAATGTCATGCCCTCTCTTTCTCTTTGAAATAGTTTTCTGTGAGCTCTCATTAAACATTCTCTACACTA
Organism: Cyprinus carpio; assembly: GCF_018340385.1. Lineage (NCBI taxonomy): Eukaryota > Metazoa > Chordata > Actinopteri > Cypriniformes > Cyprinidae > Cyprinus > Cyprinus carpio. The sequence continues at coordinate 982,313 of NW_024879183.1, forward strand.
TACTATGAATTTGATGTTGTGTGGTAACCTTTAGCCTCATAGCATAATTGCCCAAAATAATTTGGCCAAAAATGACTTAGGCAATTATGCTATGAGACTAACGCTATGTTTCTGCTTGCTTGTCAAAAAACAGTTTGATATCATCCATATTACAGACCTATTTTAAAGCATTTCGAAATGTTAATAGCAAAAATGACATTTTCCTAATTCCTCTAGCAATATTAATTAAATCAGTTTACATATGATAATAACAATGTAAATTAAGAGATAATTTCCTGAAAGTTTTCTTAATGACTAGATGATTAATTTCATATTTCTGTTAAACACAGGAGAATTTGGACATGGCCATGAAGTGATAGTTGGTGGCCCCACATCAACACCACCTGGACAGACGAAGACTGGCTGAAAAACTTCAGAATGCGGAGAGGCAGCTTCAGACTCCTTTGTGACATTCTCCGGCCCTGGCTTACCCAACAAAACACTAAATATAGACAGGCAGTGCCTGTAGAGGCTCGAGTTGCAATTTGTGTTTGGAGATTAGCCACAAACCTGGAGTACAGGTCTATCTCACAACTGTTTGGTGTTGGGTTATCAACATGAACAACAGGTTGTGTGACTGCCATAAATGTGGTAATGAAGCCTCTGTATATCAAGCATCCCTCAGCAGCAGAGTTCAGGCAGATAATACAGGGATTTTGAGACAAATGGCGATTCCCTCAGGTGGCAGGTGCGATTGATGGAACCCATATTAAGATCAGAGCTCCACCTGACAACTCATCTTGTTATTACAATCGGAAGGGAGACTATTCCATCATTCTGCAAGGTGTGGTGGACCATAGGATGAGATTTTGGGATATTAATGTTGGGCGACCAGGCAAGATACATGATGCCCGTGTTTTCTCCCTATCATCATTGTATGAGCGTGGCAGTACAGGCACTCTTTTACCTAATTGGACAGAAGCGTTTGAGGGGGTCGATGTACCACTTTTTCTTTTGGGTGATTCAGCTTACCCTCTACTAACTTGGCTCATGAAACCTTACCCAGAAGGAGGAGCAGTAACACCACAGCAGCTCAATTTCAACCACAGATTAAGCCAAGCCCGTATGACAGTTGAGCGTGCCTTTGGGTGCCTCAAAGGACGCTGGCGTTGCCTTCTTAAAGAAAATGAGGCCCACATAACTTTTGTAAGCCGCATTGTGTCTGCTTGCTGTGTGCTGCATAATTTCTGCGAGGTACAGAAGGAGGAATTTCTGGAGGGAGAAAGAGTTGCAGAGGAAGAAAGAGTTGCAGAGGAAGAGGGACCTGTACATGATCAGGGGCACGCACAGCAGCAACACATTAGAAATGCACTGTGTAGCTACTTTGCTACAATATGAATGACCAAAGCCTGCAAATACTGTTCAGTATTCGGTATGTATTAAAAAAAAAATGCTGTTATTTCTTGATGAGTTCATCTGTTAGCATTTATGTTCATGTGCTAGTATAAGGAACCACCATATACTAAACTTATTTTGTCTGATTTAAAATGGATGGAATGGAAATACTTTTGCTTTAAAATTATTTATTTTCTGTTTAATTTGTAACAAATGTAAAGTTGACACATTACTTAAGTAAAAATGGTAGTATATATATTTTTCTCCATTTTGATATAGTAAAATATATTTTTTTTTTTTTTTTTTACAGTGCTATGTGTCTGGTACATTGTCTGAAATTACAATAAACTTTTGAAAAGAAAACCTTGAAAAATTAGGTAACATAGTGCATGTAATTTGAACCTCGATCTCCCATGAGTGACCACACAAACACCATAAGCTAAAGGCACTATGCCATTATTTCAGTGCGTAAGTGGTGGTCTTAGGGAGATTTGCCTCCAGCTAGTCCTTCAACAGCTTGCTAACAGTTGCTGCTACACGTAAACACAAAAATATAGAACATTCTTAACACCAAACTTGCCTGTTTAACTTCAGACAAATGTAACTTTCCATAAATGTTGGCTACAAAAACATTATGAAATAAAACATGTTGGAGAGAGGCTGTGTGTTGTGCCAAAAAAGTCCTCTTTTTACTTTATATTATATATCCTTGTGTATTCCAAAAGTAAAAAAAAAAATAAAATACTAATAATGAAAATGAGGTAGCATATTTCTGGGAAATGTAAACACACACAGGGTAGTCATTTCTGCTGAAGTATATTCTTCAGAACACTAAACAGAACAATTCAAAGAGCAAAATGACTGCACATTAAAGGCCTACACAAACAAAGCCTTTCCTAGATTGCAAAAACAAAAAAAAAAAAACTACATGTTGTAGTAGTGTGTACTATTAATATCATGTATAATGGATGAAGTGCTAGGATGTTCATCTTGGTTGGATGGAGATTCTGATTGCCGGTGGTGATGAGGAATTATTCATTGGCAGCAGGGCAGTTGGGGCTGAAACAGGTGGGGCAAGGACCAAGCACTAGGGATTGATGTTGGTGGGGGTGTCGTGGTCCAGGCTGGCACTGTTGTGGAATGAGGTGGGGGCTGACCAGGATTCAGTGCACTTGCTAGAGTGCCCATTAGTTGCAGAAACATCTGGTTAGTGGCCTGTTGCTGTGCCTGCATCATCTGGAATCTTCTCTCCTCAGCCTCCTGTTGTGCCTTCAATATTATCTCAAAACAGGCAGCCTCTTGAGCCACTTGGCTCTGTTCAGCTCTATACAATTCTGTCAGCATCATTCTGTTGTCCATCATGTATGCCTGGATGTCAACATCAGCTTTGCAAGACTTTAGCTTTCTTTTTCGAGCTTTGGCTCCAGGAATGGGTAGTCTCCCTCCTATGATGGCTTCTTCGTTGGCACTGCTCATTGTACCTGGATCTTCAGACACTCCTGCATCAGCAACGGTGTTTGTGACATCTGCATCAGAGGCTTGAATCTCCCACTGTTTATTGAAAAACACAATTTCTTTGTTTTAATGCAGATAAAAAATATATTTTAATGCATATTGCAATGTAAACAATGCAGTGTGTGTGCTGCTAACAAAGGAAAAAAATAAATATAATAATAATAAATAATATATATATTATATATAATTCATGTCATATTCTTCTGGTTAATGTGAAGTAACATAACTTGCCGTCATATTAGGCATGGCAAAGTATAATCTATACCTAAAGTTATGCCATAACTTCTGTAATAAGTGCTTTGTATTGGTAAGTGCAAAAACGAAATAAACTCACCATCAATATCGGTATCAGATGTGGTAGCTTGGTCAACTGTGCTAGCATCAGTAGCATCATTGGAAGCGGACGATGTTGAACTTTCATGGGACTCGACAACATCCACCGGATCAACGTCCAGTTTTGTCCCAAGTATATTATCGAGGTCATCATACCAGGGGAACTTGTCTTTCTCGTTACCCGAGCTGCCTGTTTTATTAAGTGCATCCCGAACTTGGATGTACTGCTGGCGGAGCTTCTTTGCCGGCAATGATTATTGTTCCACGGATCTATCAATCCCCCTTTCCCTGAGTTGTTTGCTAAACAATGAGAAGATCACGCTGTTCTTGTGAGTTTTCGAAAGTTGGGACCTAATATGGTCATCAGACCAAATTTCTATGAGGCTCCGCACCTCCTCACTACTCCAAGTTTGTCCACGAGCTGCCATGCTAAAGTGCAAACTGTCAACAAACACTTCCTCATCCCATAATGCACAGTGCAGCTGACTACGGCAGCTGGTTTAGTCCAAAAATGATCTGTTTTTTTTGCAGTTGGGTCTGTTTGAGGTTGGATCACGTTCTCACCACAAACGAACCGCTCCAGAGTTCGTTTGAAAGCGTACCTAGACCACCTCTTCAAGCAGGTCTCGGTACGCTTGTTTGGTCCGCCTTTGGGTGCGCACACCCGAGTGCGATTGCTGCTTTCACACCTGCCCAAACCGAACCGCACCAAAGGGGGAAACAAACTCTGGTACGATTCAACCGAACTGAATGAGGCAGGTGTGAAAGCACCCTTCTTAATGCACCCCTTCTGTCTATATTTATGTCCAAGGATATCTTTATGATTGTTTTAGAACCCTTTAATACATTTAGAAAATTTTTCTATATGCAGTGGTACTTCAGATTTAATGACTAAAATATGTGACTGTCTACAACTTTTTTTGATCATATTTTGAGCATTAACTCTGGATGATGGATAGTAAAGCCTAAAGGGTCTTCTTTCCAAAGACACCAAAATTGTGTGTGTAGCACACTGAAGTAAGGAACATTTGCAATTTTAAAGTTGGATAGATTGTTTTCAGCTGTGAGTCCCATAATGGGGTTGCAGGTTAACAGGTTAAGTACAGAACTAAACGAGGGGTAACAGACAAGACACACCTGAATCAAATGAGCACAATCAGAACACGAGAGACACTGGGTCACGGGGAGCACATGGGGAACAAAACACAACACAGGAACACAAGGATAGTCCATAGGCGTGACTCATGTGAGTGTTTCTGGTGCAGAGCTCAGGTTGTATGGCTGATAAAGTCATAGAAGTACATGACAAACACCTTAAATGTGTGTAGGGCAGTGAGTAGTGGGCAAGCATCGCAAGGAACAACCCTTGTTCAAGGCAGCACACACTCTAACCCCCTTCAGTCTCTGCAACAGGTTGGTGGCTGTTGGCACATCTGGCTGGTGGAAAGGGATAGGCAACACTCCACTCCTCTCTATAGAGCACCTCAGTCATGGGTATTGAGGGTGGAAGAGAGCGCCGTTTATTCACTCCCTCAAAGCCAGACTCTCTTTGGCTTTGATTTGGTATTCGGTTCACAATGTGATATTTTATTAATAAATTTCGGGAGGAGCATTCACAGATAATTAACACGGCCAGTCCATCATCAGTAATCACACCCTCTATCCAATCAGCATAAGAAAGAACCCCTATAATCATTCCCCCATCATTCCAGTCTCGAAGAAGCCGTCTCCATCCTGCTTCAATGACTACCGTCCTGTTGCACTTACTCCCATCCTCGTGAAGTCCTTTGAACAGCTAGTCATGCACCATATCAAGTCTGCCCTCCCCCCCCGGACCCCTTCCAGTTTGCATATCAGTCCAACCGCTCGACCGATGACGCCATCGCAACTGCCCTCCACTCAGCACTCACACATACAGACAAAAAGGACTCATACGTCAGAATTCTGTTCATAGACTTCAGTTCAGCATTCAACACAATCATCCCTCAACAGCTCATTAACAAACTGGTCCAGCTGGGACTCAACATTTCGCTGTGCAACTGGCTGTTGGACTTTCTGACTGGAAGACCTCAGGGAGTACGGGTCGGCAGCAATACATCCAGCACTATCACAATGAACACTGGGGCCCCCCAAGGATGTGTGCTGAGCCCCCTCCTCTTCACTCTGCTGACCCATGACTGCACACCGTCACACAACTCCAACCTCTTTATTAAGTTTGCGGATGACATGACTGTAGTGGGTCTCATTAGCAACAGAGATGAGACAAACTACAGGAGCGAGGTGAGCCGCCTGGCCGGGTGGTGCAGTGACAACAATCTCTCTCTGAACGTGGAGAAGACGAAGGAGATTGTTGTTGACTTCAGGAGAGGGCACACTCAGCATGCTCCTCAGACCACCAACAGTGTGACTGTGGAGAGAGTGAGCAGCACCAAGTTCCTGGGTGTGCACATCACAGAGGACCTCTCCTGGACTGACAACACCGCAGCACTGGCCAAGAAAGCACAGCAGCATCTCTACTTTCTCCACAAACTGAGAAGAGCTAGAGCCCCGGCCCCCATCATGTGCACTTTCTACAGAGGCACCATTGAGAGCATCCTGACTAGCTGCATCACTGTGTGGTATGGCGCCTGCAACGCGTCCTGCCAGAAGTCTCTTCAACGCATAGTGAGAGCAGCTGAGAAGATCATTGGTGTCTCTCTCCCCTCCCTCCAGGACATTTACAGAACCCGTCTCACTCGCAAAGCCCTCTGCATCGCAGGTGATCCCACTCACCCGTCACACAGCTTCTTCAGTCTACTGCCATCAGGGAGGAGACTGCGGAGTCTCCAGGCCAGGACCAGCAGACTGAAGGACAGCTTCATCCATCAGGCTGTCAGGAAGCTGAACTCACTCCTGAACTTGCCCCCCCTTCCCTCTTCTGCCCCAGGCACCACTGAACTATGACCCCCCAGGTCCTTTCACTCCCCCCTCCCACTAACATACAATAACATGCACCAGTCACTTTGTGCAGCATTGGTCTGCTCACTATCTCATTCAGATTAGAACTGACATCATTCTACTACCTCTTCAGTCAGTTTAAATAAAAGAACTGCCCTCTCAGCCCTTTGTCACTTTAATCAGACTGAATAAGCTTCTTTTTTTTGCACTACAATCTTTATCTACAATGTTTGTTCACCTCACTGGTTTATACTCTGTCTGCCATGTGTCTTGCGCTGCTTTATTTAACTTTATTTTTATTTTTATTATTTTTTTTACATGCCCTTATTTGTATAGTTGTATTTTATATTTTATCTGCATCTATCTGTATTTTTAGGCTCTACTGTTAGTGTTATCTGTATGCACCATGGGTCTAACAGTAACGCAATTTCAGTTCTCTGTATGTATGTACTGTACATGTGGAAGAATTGACAATAAAGCAGACTTGACTTGACTTGACTATAAATAATCAAAGCAACCTTACCTTCATTATCTCTAGTCTTTCAGCATTGGCACATCCAATCGGCGCAACATGCCAGGGATAGAACCTTTTCCGAATGATAATTCCTTTGAGACCACGGGTCCTCCGGCGTCTCCAGTCGCCGTTCAGCACAGCAGCGCTCTGCAGGACACCATAATCGAGCCTGCGACTGCAACACGGGGGTGACGGCCTTCCTGCACCGCCATTGCTCATACCTCCAGACACCAAGGCATGCCATCACCTCCACCTTCCCGGCATCAGCCACCTTCTCCAGCGTCCTCCTATGCTTCAGTCCTCTCCTCCGCACCAGCTGCGGAGAAATGGACTGTGACAGGACTACGCCAGGCACTCATCAGCTCCAGCGTCTATGTCCCACAGGGCCAGTCAAGAAGGATCTCCTCGCCATCTATGCTTCCCTGCAAACAGGGGCGCCTCCAAGCTCCACTCGTCCATCCAAGGCCGAGGATAATGCGAGCCACCAATCCCTCAAGGATGGGCCTCCGGCCATTAGGCTGCAGCAAAAGGCCTTCAGCAAGCCTGGGCTGCGCCCTGGATGCAGCCAGCCCCAGACCCCCTCCTCCTTCAACCGAGCATCAGCTTGCATCTCATCTCGGTGAAGTGCCAGCTTCAGTTGCCACAAGCCGCCGTGTCAGCATGAGCATGCCTCCGCTAGTGGTACAGACCTACCCACAACCATTGTCAAGTCAAGTCACCTTTATTTATATAGCGCTTTGAACAAAAAAGATTGCGTCAAAGCAATGGGGTTGGTGACACGGAGGTGTGTTATGTCGATAAAACCATGGATGTCAGCTAAATTTCTTCAAACTGGAGTTCAGCTGGGGATTCGTGCTTCCCGTGAGACTGGCACGACGGACGCATCTTTGACCAGTTGGGGAATTGTTTGTCAAGGACGCCCAGATCACGGAGCATGGACATGACACAACCGCGGCTGGCATATAAACAGGTTGGAATTGCTGGCAGTTTTTCTAGCTCTCCAGTATTTCTTGATCTGCTGATCGGCCGTCATGTACTACTCTACTCAGGTCAGACAACAGCGGTTGTGTCGTATCTGAATCAGCAAGGAGGATTACGCTCTCACCCCCTGTGCAGGCTGGCGAGGATTATTCTTTTTTGGTCTCAGAACAGATTTCTGTCGATCCGAGTGGTTCATGTCCCCGGGCACTTGAACTTCGGACGGATTTGTTTCTCCCAGACAGAGCCTGGAGCAAGGGGAATGGAGGTTGCACCCCCAAACGGTAGCCTTATATGGCAAGTATTTGGAGAAGCAAAAGTGGACTTATTTGTGTCGAGCACGACTACGCATTGCCCGCTATGGTTCTCCCTATGCCCTCCATCGCCTCTAGGCTTGGATGCGTTAGCTCACGATTGGCCCAGGACCAGCTTATGCCTTTCCTCCAATTCGACTAATTCCAGCAGTGCTATCCAGAATTTGGCTGGACAGTGTGGAGCCACACAGCCGTGGTTTGCGGATCTGGTCAATCTGTAGCGGGCTCTCCGTGGGAGATTCCCCTCAGACAGGACTTACTATCGCAAGCACGAGGTATGATTTGGCACCCATGGCCAGATCTATGGAAGCTGTTGGCGTGGCCTTGCGCCCTCTGAGCGGAGTGAGAATTAATATGTCCCCAGTGTTTTCAGTTGGAACCACCGAGGACTATAAGTGAATTATAGGGCAGTTTCTACGAGACGCTTTATGCTTTCAAATGGAAACTGTTTACTGCCTGATGTGGAATTCATAATTTAGATCCAGTTTACTGCCCCGTGGCTTCAGTAATGGAGTTTCTTCAAGACTGTTTTTTCTGATGAAGTAACACCAGCCACTCTTTAAGTTTACGTGGCAGCCATTTCAGCTAACCACGTATATATAGATGGTATTTCAGTGGGCCATCATCCGCTGGTCTCTCGCTTATACAGGGTTTGCGACGGCTAAGGCCTTTCCCGCCCTGCACGAATCCCTTCATGGAATTTATACATTGTGTTGCAAGGTCTATCAGAACATCCGTTTGAGCCCCTGGAAATTGTAAAAAATAAATAAATCCTACTTTAAAGACACTTCTTCTTGTGGCTTTATCCTCCCTCATGAGTGTTGGGGATTTGCAGGCTCTTCTGTTTGGCCCTCGTGCATGGACTTTTCACCAGGGTTTGTGAAAGTACTGCTGCTACACTAATTATGTCCCTAAGGTCGCCTCGAACCCTTTTCACTTTCAGCAAGTGGTCTTGGAAGCTTTACTCCCTGCTGAGGTGGAGCTAGGAGATCTGAGTCTTTGCCCTGTCAGAGTGCTGAAGACTTATGTTGATCGAACAGCCCCATGGCGTGAGTCCGACCAGCTGTTGTCTGTTAGGACACAAAATAGAGGCCATGCTGTCACAAAGCATCGCATGTTCCATTGGTTGGTGGAGACTATATCTTTAGCCTATGAGGCGCGCAGACTCGCTTCGCCCTTAGGAATTAGAGCTCATTCCACAAGAGCAGTGGTTCAACCAAAACCTTTTCTCAATTTATTCAGTCTGGATGTGAGGACGTGCTGCGGCAGGATGGTCCTCACCGAGCACTTTTTGTTAAGTTTTACAGTCTGGATGTGAGGACGGCTCCTGGATCCCGGGTTCTATCCGCTTGAGCAGATGCTCCCCTTATCACAACAACCATCAACTACATCAATCATTATATAATATTCCCACAATACGACGACACCACAGCATCAAAGGTGACCTATGAAAGGGAACATCTCTGTTACGTATGTAACCACGGTTCCCTGAATAGGGAACGAGATGCTGCGGTCCCGGCCGTTCCGTACCTTGATAGCATTTCTTCAGTTCATGAAATCTGAGCGTATAACTCAGGTATACTATGCGTACGCATGCGTAAGGCAGTGCCAAGCGCTATTTGGCCAATAAAATTGGCAGGATGGTATAGGGCTTCAGACATTCGTCACACCGAAAAGTGTTCCCATACGGTGACGTCACCGCAGCATCTCGTTCCCTATTCAGGGAACCGTGGTTACATACGTAACCAAGATGTTTTCTGCATTATTCATAATGTCATCTTCATCATATAGACAAAACACAATGTGAGACAACACAAACAACTACCATCTTTCACCTCCTTACTGAACACAACCCAATAAGCATTCACAGTGCTGTGGAAAAACTGTGACTATGTTGTTGTTTTTACTAGGATGATCCACAACTGTTTTCAGTTGTTCATGAGTTCTTGTCTCACTGTAAACTTTTCACTTATGTTTCACAGCACTGTGAATGATTAATATGGGATGTGTAAAGTCATTCTCTTAAGATGCTATTGAAGATAGAAAAGTGTATACCAATGTCGTTTGTAACTTTAGAGCAGTCCCTAATTTTGAGAATATCCAATATCTAACTTCAAGACAACTTTATGCATGTCCTGGGCTTTTTTTTTTGTTGTTGTTTTTTTTGAGAGAGATGGTAACTGTGCCCTCTCTGCCAACAACATTAGAAGTTATTTAACTTCTAATTTTAACCATTTCACAGCTTATATGACTTTTCTAACTACAACCACTAAATTTAAACTACAACCACTAATTAGAGTTTTACGACCTTAATACTCCAAAGGTTCTTTTTAACGAAGAATCACAAACAAACACCAACCTCTTTGTTCTTGGTGCTCCATTCTGCAGGGTTCTGGACCACATGTTCTCCCCAATCGTGTTCTCAGTGTATTTTCTCAAACTCTGACCTCTTCACTTGTAGCTGATGGGAATATTCCAGCATTTATTGGTGAACTGCTGCGGGAGGAGCTTCAGTGAAGGAGAACTGCTGTGGGAGGAGCTTCAGTGAAGGAGAACTGCTGTGGGAGGAGCTTTAGTGAAGAATTGCTGTGTGATTTGCCAAAATCCAAAGTTAACCACTTACTGATTTAGTATCTAACCACAAATTCACATTCTTTGTATTTCTATTTTGTCTGAGTCAATCTGATATAAACATTTTAATCCATTTTTTATCCTGACTTATTTGTCCGTATGAACAAGTAGCCAAAAAATATATAGAAACATACAAATAAATACCACAATTAGTGGTAGGGTAAAAAAGAAGAATAAATTCAGAAATAAATGTGCAAATTTGTAAGCAACATATAACACTAGCTGAGTTTTTGATCACTGGTTTTTAGATTTTTGAGTTTTAATGACTATAATGAAATGCTTTTGTTTCAGTCTTACACCAGTTAAGTGAGCTTTAAGTGGCAGTTTACAGGTGATCTGAAGACATCAGCTGTCACGGTTCATGAATTCACTGATTTCTTCGTGTCCCGTGTTTTGTTGCTCTGTGCGTGAATGAGTGTGTGAGTGGGCGTGTCTGCTCGTTCGGCTGATCAGCTGCCAGCTGATCTCATTCACTGCACCAGCTGTTGCCAATTCACTCAGACTATAAGGACTCACCGCACTCTCATCTCTTTGTCAGATCGTTGTTTGGATGTCCACAGGTTTGTGTCGTCGTGATCCGTTCCAGTTCTGTTCCTGAGTCTAGTTCCTGTTCGGTGTCCTGTGATGTTCGTCTCGTCTTTGTCTGGAAAGATCCACCATCACCTGTCTTCACCAGCACGCTGACCACCTAGTCCCTGCACCACCAATGCCCACCCGAGCTCCATTACTACGTTGTGTTTGTTTCTCTAAATAAAGAACCCTTGCATCATTGCTTCCGCCTCTCGTGTCATGACAGAACGATCTGACCAAACGTTGGAAACAGCAAGCGGATCCTGTTCGGCTTTGGAGGAATTCATCAGGTCAAGCATTTCACGGATGGATGCACAGGAGAGGAACATGACGGAGTCGGGTCAGGCTATTCAAGCTCTTGTGGTGCAGGTGTCCGAGCTCACCCAGCAAATGCAACATCTACGAGCTCCCACTGCGCTGCCCACACCGGCCGTTCCTCCCGTACCACCACCGAGCATCTCCCAGTCGGAGGCCCGCCTACCGGTTCCTGAATCATACAACGGTGAGCCGAACTATTGCAGAGCATTCCTGACACGTTGTTCGATGCACTTCTCTCTGCAGCCCAGGACTTTTGCCACGGAACAGAGTAAGGTGGCATTTGCGCTCACGCTACTGACTGGGAGGGCAGCGCTGTGGGAGAACGGCGGTGTGGGAAAACCAAGATCCATGCTGTGCCTCATTTCAGACACTCGCCGCCGAGATGAGAAGAGTGTTGAACCGCGCGGTCGCGCGGGAAGAGAAGCGGCACGGACCCTCGCGGACCTCAAACAAGGCTGGAAAGATCGGTATCAGATTACTCTATCGAGTTCCGGACTTTGGGTCGGCCGAGTGTCAGTGGAACGAGGAAAGCGCAGTGGGGATATGTTCCTGCATGGGCTGGCTGACCGCGTCCTGAGAAAAATCTACGCGCTGGATTTACCTACTACACTCAATGGTTTGATTGAACTGGCACTTCGCGTGGATTCCCGACTCTCGCGAGTCGAACGACTGAAGGTACCCACTCAATTCTTTGGTGCAGCAGAGACCAGGCGATCCAGCGGTGCGGATGCGGTCAGCCCCGTCTACGATCCCGAGCCCATGCAGGTCAGGCGAGCTCGGCTTTCCCGGGAGGAGAAGGAGAGGCGGAGGTCCCAGGGCCTTTGCCTGTACTGTGGGACTGCAGGACATTTCGCGTACGAATGCCCGGTAAAAGGGCGAGCCCCGCAGTAAATCTGGGGCTACTGTCGGGTGGGATCTCCGCTGAGAAGACCTCATCAACATCTACACTCCTCCCGGTAAGGCTAAGGTGGTCAGCCAACACTCACCACTGTCGGGCACTCGTGGACTCCAGGGCTGAAGGTAACTTTATGGACTATACGTTTGCACACAAGATTCACGTTCCCCTGTTACCTCTCACCCGCACCATTGCTGTTCACGCCCTTAACGGACAAGCATTACCTAACGTTTCATTCACCACTGGACCCATTACACTCATCGTATCTGGCAACCACACGGAGATCACTTCATTCTACATCCTGGACTCTCCCCTCGCACCCGTTGTTTTAGGGCACCCCTGGCTCATCAAGCACAACCCAAGGATTGACTGGTAGCAAGGATCAGTGGTGGAATGGAGTAGTGAATGTCATGGGTCCTATCTTGTGTCTGCCTGTTCGTCTGTTTCTGTTTCTGCATTTCAGGAGAAAGCAGTGGATTTGTCAAACGTGCCTACGGAGTATCAGGACCTGAAGGAAGTGTTCAGTAAGTCTCGGGCTGCTTCTCTCCCTCCGCATCGTCCCTATGACTGTGCCATAGAATTATTGCCAGGTACGTCTCCGCCTAAGGGCAAGTTATATTCACTTTCTGTTCCAGAAAGAGAGGCTATGGAGAAATATATTTCTGATTCTCTAGCAGCGGGGTTCAGTCGTCCTTCCTCTTCTCCAGCGGGGGGCGGGGTTCTTTTTTGTGGGGAAGAAGGACGGATCCCTCCGACCTTGTATTGACTACCGGGGGTTGAACAGCATCACGGTAAAGAATACTTATCCTTTGCCGCTGATGTCTTCAGCCTTCGAGAGGTTACAGAGAGCGTCGATCTTCACTAAATTGGACTTACGTAATGCTTATCATTTGGTCCGCATCAGGAAGGGAGATGAATGGAAGACTGCTTTTAACACTCCCAGAGGGCACTTTGAATACTTGGTCATGCCTTTCGGCTTGTCCAACTCCCCAGCAGTCTTCCAGGCACTCGTCAACGACGTGCTGCGAGATATGGTCGACCAGTTCATATATGTCTACCTGGATGACATATTGATTTTTTTTCTTCTTCCAGTTTCCAGGAGCACATGCAGCACGTTCGACGAGTGCTTCAGAGGCTGCTAGAGAATGGGCTTTTTGTCAAGGCGGAGAAATGCGCTTTTCATGCACAGTCTGTTCCTTTTTAGGGGTACATCGTGTCGTCTAAAGGAATACGTATGGATCCTGAGAAGGTTAAGGCTGTGGTGGATTGGCCAAGTCCAGATTCCCGTAAGGCCCTACAGAGGTTTCTGGGGTTCGCCAATTTCTACCGGCGTTTCATTCGCAATTTCAGCCAACTAGCCTCGCCTCTGACTGCCTTGACCTCCCCCAGAACTAAGTTCAGGTGGTCAGAAATGCCAAACTGAAGGCTCGCTTTGTTTCAGCCCCCATCTTAATTACCCCTGATCCATCACGTCAGTTCGTGGTGGAGGTCGATGCGTCAGAGGTGGGGGTAGGTGCAGTGCTATCCCAACGTTCTTCTGCAGACGACAGGATGCATCCGTGCGCGTTTTTGTCTCACCGTTTATCCGCTGCCGAACATAATTATGATATCGGTAACAGAGAGTTGTTGGCAGTCAAGTTAGCATTGGAAGAATGGCGCCACTGGTTAGAAGGGTCGGGGGTACCTTTTATCGTTTGGACCGATCATAAGAATCTGGAATACATTAGAACCGCTAAAAGACTGAACTCCAGGCAGGTTCGGTGGGCACTTTTTTTCGGACGTTTTGACTTTACTCTCTCGTACCGCCCGGGCTCCAAGAACATCAAGCCCGATTCTTTATCACGCATTTTTGACCGTTCCGATTGCCCGTCTACTCCCGAGTACATTTTTCCGGAGACCCTAATTATCTCCACACTATCATGGGAGGTCGAATCGAAGGTCAAGACGGCCTTACAAGGGGTAACGCCTCCGGTCGACTGTCCACCGAACCGTTTATTTGTGCCAGAGGGATTACGGTCCCAGCGTTATTCAGTGGGGGCATTGTTCCAATGTGGCTTGTCATCCAGGAGTCAGTCGCACTACATCTTTAGTCAAGCAACGATTCTGGTGGCCACGTATGACTCGCGACGTTCACAGTTTTGTTTTGGCTTGCTCAGTATGTGCCACTGGTAAAACTTCCAATCGACCCCCAGATGGGCTCCTTCAACTGCTGCCGATCCCTTCGAGACCCTGGTCCCATATCACTCTAGATTTTGTCACCGCCCTCCCACCCTCTCAGGGGAACACGGTAGTTTTGACCGTGGTGGACCGGTTTTCGAAGGCGGTCCATTTCATTCCCTTGCCCAAATTACCCTCAGCCAAAGTGTACAGCGTTAATTGTCGTTGACCACGTCTTTCGGTTACATGGCCTCCCGACAGACGTGGTTTCCGACAGAGAACCTCAATTTGTGTCCAAATTTTGGCAAGAGTTTTGTAGATTTACTGGGGGCGACTGTGAGTTTGTCCTCTGGGTTTCATCCCCAGAGCAATGGCCAGACTGAGAGAGCCAACCAGGATTTATAGAGAACGTTGCGATGTCTGGTTTCCAAGAATCCTTCCTCATGGAGTCAACAACTGTCAATGGTGGAGTACGCCCACAATTCGTACCAGTATCATCTACGGGCCTATCTCCGTTTGAGTGTAGTCTAGGTTACCAGCCACCAATTTTTCCTAGTCTGGAATCTGAAGTCACGGTTCCCTCTGCTCACGCCTTCGTCCAGAGGTGTCATCGCGCTTGGACTAGAGCCCGCGGAGACTCTACTCCCAAGCGGGAGCGCGCACCAAGGCCAGAGCCGATCGCCACCGGTCTAGGCCTCCCGTATATTTCGTTGGTCAAAAAGTGTGGCTTTCTACCAAGAACATTCCTCTGCGTTCCGTCTCTAATCAATTTCCTCCCAAATTTATCGGCCCGTTCACTGTCACCAAGATCCTTAGCCCGGTGGCAGTCCGCCTCAAACTCCCTCCAGTGTACAGGAGGATTAATTCCGCCTTCCATGTTTCCAAAATAAAAACCTGTGTTTCACTCCCATATTAATCCGCCTGTCCCCGCACCCCCCCCCCCGCCTCGTCTCGTAGATGGGGAACCCACATATTCGGTTAATCGCATTCTGGACTCAAGGCGGAGGGGATGCGGATTCCAGTACTTGGTGGACTGGGAAGGTTACGGTCCAGAGGAGAGAAGTTGGGTTCCTGCTAGAGACATCCTGGATCACTCCCTTATTGATGATTACAATCGACAGGTAAGGGACGCCAGGAGGCGTTCTTAGGAGAGGGGGTACTGTCACGATTCATGAATTCACTGATTTCTTCGTGTCCCGTGTTTTGTTGCTCTGTGCGTGAATGAGTGTGTGAGTGGGCGTGTCTGCTCGTTCGGCTGATCAGCTGCCAGCTGATCTCATTCACTGCACCAGCTGTTGCCAATTCACTCAGACTATAAGGACTCACCGCACTCTCATCTCTTTGTCAGATCGTTGTTTCGGTGTCCTGTGATGTTCGTCTCGTCTTGTCTGGAAATCCACCATCACCTGTCTTCACCAGCACGCTGACCACCTAGTCCCTGCACCACCAGCCCACCCGAGCTCCATTACTACGTTGTGTTTGTTTCTCTAAATAAAGAACCCTTGCATCATTGCTTCCGCCTCTCGTGTCATGACATCAGCGTCATGAATGAGGCACAAACTGGAACTATTGAAATGCAATATAGAGGACTTTCACACCTAAGGAATGTTTTCATTTCATTTGAGCTATATAACTCTTGGAAATTATTTTTTTCAGTGCCAGAACTTTTTTCAAAACTTTAAGTTTCAAGTTTAATTTATTTATATAGCACCATTTACAACAGCAACAGCTGACCAATGTGCTTTACTGCATCAAAATAAAATAAAAAGTAAATAGAACATCAAAAAAGCAAATAAATAAAATGACAGCTAAAAAACAAAATTATATCCACATTTAAAATATATAACAAAATATAAGAAATAAAATCAGAATTGTCATTAAAAATCGAGTACAGAGATGGAACATCAAGGGACATTGAAAGCGATGGAGAAGTAATGTGTTTTGAGTAAAGACTTAAAAACCTGTAAAGTAGCAGCAGATCTAACATGAACTGGTAGGATATTCCAGAGTTTAGGGCCTACAACAGCGAAGGCACGGTCACCCCTTTTCTTTAATTTAACTCTAGGAACAATGAGCAATCTAAGATTACTAGACCTAAGAGCTCGAGAGGGGTTATGTAAGGGAAGCAGTTCAGACAAATATGAGGGAGCTAAAGACAATAACAAGGATTTTAAACTCCACTCTAAAATGCACAGACATCCAATGCAGAGAAGCTAAGACAGGAGTGATATGGGTAAATTTACGTAGGCCCATTAAGAGTCTTGCTGATGCATTTTGGACCAACTGGAGACGGGCCAAGGTAGTGGTATTCATTCCACAATACAGGAAGTTACAGTAATCTAAACGTGATGATATAAAACATGAATTACTCTCTCAAAGTCTTGAACAGTGAGGAAAGGCTTGATTTTAGATAGAAGACGGAGATGAAAGAAACAAGATTTAACAACGAATTTACTTGACTATCAAGTTTCAGCTCGCTGTCAAGCAAAGCACCCAGGTTTTTAACAAGGTTTTTGGCTTGGGATGTAACAAAGTGATTACTGAGATATTTTAAGGGAATGCCACTAGGGGGACCAAAAAGTATCATTTCAGTTTTCTTTTCATTAAGGTTGAGAAAATTTGATGACATCCAGATTTTGATATCCTTCGTACAAGCCAACAAAGTGTCAAAGGTGTTACTATCAGAGCGTTGAAGTGGCACATAAATCTGGGTATCATCAGCGTAGAAGTGAAACGAGACACCATGCTTCCTGAAGACAGAGCCCAAAGGGAGCATGTAGAGAGAGAAAAGTGCTGGTGCAAATATTGATCCCTGTGGGACCCTATATTTGCTATAATATATCATAACATAAATACTGGTATGCATTAACATAAGTAGTTAATAAATTGTGATAATAAGAAATAAATTATTCTGACTAATAGTCACTAGTCTGGGAGCAAACTGAGAGGACATTGGCTGAATTCATTCTGATTGATGAATCTGAATGTAGAGTTAAAACGCTAAATAAAGTGATCGGGTTGATGAAAGTGAAAGTGACATATAGATAATATAGAGTTTCTCACTGTTTGCACATAATAAACACTCTCCTAGATAGTTTCTTTATTTGTTTTTAACAGCAGAATTAACATTTTTATTTATGGATAAATATACATATAAACCGCTGTGCCGTGCTGCTCATATATCATGTTAAAAAAAAGCCCCTCCCCGTGCCCAAAACGGGTAGCCTGTGGATGAGTATCCAAAACAAGGTTGTCCAGCTCCACTTCAGTTGCTTAGTGAAAAGAGAGTTTATAATGACAGGACACGCATTTATACAACACTTTATTCAAAAGGAAGAGCCACTCGTTCCGTGTGTCATTACATTATTTCTGCATCATTGCACATGCGCAGTTCTTTCAGTTTCCTGGTTCAATCCGATCGAGTGTTTACATGCACTCTCAATCGTATTAAAAGAGGAATAAACCACCCACTTCAATCTGATCAAAATTTCATTCCGATCGAGCTCAGTCGGATCGATTAAGGTGTTTACATGAAGGCTTTTCAGTCTGATTGAGCTGCCAATTCGATTACAAACTGATTATTTGGTTGCATGTAAACGTAGCCATTGATGGAGATGTTGAAGCCCCTTGTAGGTATTTTAGGAGTGAAACTGTTAAATTATGGAAGAGACCAGATAATAAGTTAAGTACTTATTATAACAAAAGGTAAAAAAAAAAAAAAAAGAAAAATATGAGAAATACGAAATGCCTAAAATAGTCTAACTGACAACAAAAGCAACAAGATAAGGTAACACATTGCAATTTATTTGCAGGTGTTAGCTAGCTAGCTGGTTAGTCTAATTAGCCCCCTACCTTTCATTTCCATTTTGTGCATACTTAAAAAATGAAATACTTAAACTTAAATTCATGAATGCTAGATTATAGTCCTAGTCATGGTCTTTTTCAAAAGACATTTAGACACTTTTTGGTGAATTAAAAGCAAGCAGTAATGTAACTGAAATTAAAATATATTATAGAAGCTTACATTTATTTTAAATAAAATAAAGTCACATAAAATAAGTCAACAAGCAAAATGTTCCACAGTGTCAGTGTTGCCAGTTAAGATGTTACCAAAATGCTATTTCAAATTACTACATAAACATCACTTAACTTGTGATCCTTTCCTCTATATAATGCTCCTCTTCTTTGTGTCAGTACAGTTCAGATGTTTCTGGCACTGTAGTGCATCAGAGGTAACAAAAACGATATAAATACTGTTCAGTTTCTCGCACAGACCGATCATTTTGTGTCTTTACACATCAATGTATCGTCACGAGCCGCAGGGTTTAATTTGGTTTTGTTTGTGTATGTTTTATGAACCTCAAAGCCATGATTCCCATCCATTTCCATTATAAGACTGCAACAGATTCAAGAAACAAAGTCACCTGCATCTTGGATGCCCTGGGGTTAAGCAGATAAACATAACATTTTTTTTATTTTTGGGTGAACTATCCCTTTAAGGTCTCCTTTTTGCGTGAAACTCTTCCCACACTGATCACACATGTGTGGCCTCTCTCTAGTGTGAATTCTCATGTGAATTTCAAGACTTTGCTTGCATGGGAAACTTTCCACACCGAGGGCAGCTTACAGATTTTTTGACTCTTCTTCTTAGTAAAATAACTTTTTTTTTGTCCAGTTTTGCCATGAGGATGTTTTTCCACCGCTTCACTCATTTCTTCACTCTGCTCGTTCTCTGAAGGTGAACTGCTGTGTGAAAGTAAAACAAAGTAAACACTTACTGAATTGATACTGTTACTGATTTAGTATCTAACCACAAATTCACATTCTTTGTATTTCTATTTTGTCTGAGTCAATCTGATATAAACATTTTAATCCATTTTTTATCCTGACTTATTTGCCCGTATGAACAAGTAGCCAAAATTATATAGAAACATACAAATAAATACCACAATTAGTGGTAGAGTAAAAAAAGAAGAATAAACTCAGAAATAAATGTACAAATTTGTAAGCAACATATAACACTGTAGCTGAGTTTTTGATCACTGGTTTTTAGATTTTTGTTGTTTTTACATGAGTTTTAATGACTATAATGAAATGCTTTTGTTTCAGTCTTACACCAGTTAAGTGAGCTTTAAGTGGCAGTTTACAGGTGATCTGAAGACATCAGCCTCATGAATGAGGCACAAACTGGAACTATTGAAATGCAATATAGAGGACTGTCACACCTAAGGAATGTCTTCATTTCATTTGAGCTATATAACTTTTGGAAATTATTTTTTCACCTCTCCCCATCCTGGATTGCCAGAACATTTTTCAAAGCTTTACTATAATATAACATAAATACTGATATGCTTTGACTGACCATTCAGACATCTTCAGTTTAAATAATTTGATTTATTAAAGACGAATCTCTTTTGAGTTTTTAGATCACAATTTTTAATTCCAATTCACTGCTGACAAAGTAATAGATTGTATGGTAAAAAGAAAGAAAAGAAATAGGAAAAAGAGAAAAAGAAAGAAATTCAGGGGAAGGTGAGGAAAGACGCCAGGGAATTTACTGCTAAATGACTTTAAAATAAACATAATGATATATATATATATATATATATATATATAGTATATATATATATATATATATATATTATATATATATATATTATATATATATAATGAATTGGACATAAAAAGCAGCTTATTCTAGTTTCTTTATTGCAGAAAAACTTACAAATTGACTTTTTTTTATTTAATGGCAATTTAAAAATAAATAAAAAGGTGAAAATCAAAAAATCTGGAGAAAAAAGTGTATATTTTGGGGTGTACGTTTCCAGGGTTCTAATATACATTTTGGTATTAAACATGAAAAAATATTGAACATTTAAATCAAAACTTGCACTCGTTTGCACTAAGAACTTAAGTCGAATTTAATTTTTTCTGTCCTTGCACTTGTTGCTTGTCATTATGAACTCCAAAGCTAATCCAATGAGTAAACAAAAGAAAGAAATTGAGCCAGCGTTTTGAATAGTTTTTGGTGTTACTTTTCACTTTCCTCTTCTTCTGGGGGTTTTACTGGTTTAACAGCTGAACAGTGTGCACCACCTGCTGGGACTGGAGTGTGGGAGTGAATCAAGTTTACATACTTTTACTTTTTTCTAAAGCGATTTTAAACCCGATCAACTGTCAACACTGCATTTATCATTTTTTTAAGATATGTATAGATATAGTAATTGCCTGACATCCCGGGTGTTTTATTTCTTTCATACAGTTAATCTTTTTGGTTTTATATTCACTGTGCATTTTACTCTTGCCAAATAAATAATATTTTATTCCATAAAAATATTAAATATTTTACAACAGCCTGTTTAAGATTTCCCTCTTCCCTTAAAGTGACATGAAACACACTTCTAAACCTTCAATAAAATATATCCTGAATGGGTCTTCTGAAGATAGAACATATATTTTCTTGTGGTTTTTTAACCAAAGACTGCCGTGTTTGTTTCATGTGATTAATAACATTATAATATATGTACATTTAGTCATTTAGCAGACACTTTTATCCAAAGCCACTTACAAAGTAGAAGCAATCAGACCAAAGAGAGAGCAACAATATACAAGTGCTGTGACAAGTCCTCAGTTAGTATAGCACAGTGCACCATACCAAGGTAATTTCGATAATATGCTCAGATATTTACACAGAAATGTGCATTCCTTATATCCTCCATCTTTTTCAATTCAAACGTTTCTCATGAGCCCTTCAAACTTTGATCTCCTTGTAACAATTTACTGTAGAAATTAAGATCTATTAACCCTTAAATCAAATTTTATCCATGCCTCTTTTTCTTTGATTTTTTCTTTTGTTGTTGTTGTTTTTTGCAGCAAAACATGTTTGGCTCACATCATTTGGAATTTTGCTTCATTTTTAGGCTAAATGATTTTCATTCATTGTGCACAATATAAATAAGTGTAAGTTGAGAGTAAGTGTGTTTGATTCAAAGACACTAGGAATGTCAGAAAGGATCAAAAGCACACTTTCTTTAGTTGTCTAGTTTTAGTCTCATTGGGACATGGGTTCAAACAGTCTCATCCCTACTTTCCTGTCTACACTCCACTTTATACTCCTATAAATTAAAGACAGAAAAGCAAACAATTTAAGATGCTGGTTTCATACATTTTGCAATAATACACGCTGTTACATAGGGGTCAAATATGTGTTTTTTTAAACCCTACAATTGAGATTGTTTCTCTGAAGCACAGTCAATGCTATAAATTATGTGTGTGTGTGTGTGTGTGTGTGTGTGTGCGCGAGGCTCCGATGCATTCACTTTTTTTCTCCTAACAGTGGAAACAACTTAGCATACTCTCATCATTTTTGGTTGTACAGATGAGAGTAATACTTTTCTTGGTGTTTAAGCACAATAAACACAAAACATTGTAGCTTTGTACATGAAACTAAATGAAACTCATTTACTTGTTTTCACAGTTTTTTTCTTTGGTTTTGTTTTTGTCAGTTTAATTTAAGTGAAAACATATTTTCGTGCAGGCCTATTTTATTTGATTTATTTCAAATATAATTGTATTGTGTTTTTCTCCATTCACACACATGCTGCGGGTGTGTGGTGTGAGAACATGAGTGTTTTTCAAACGCAAAGCTGCATCCGTCTGAGGCTAGAGAAGGCAGTTTCAGTCCTTTCAGAGGTTCATAGACGAGAGTCCTCCCCGGCATTAAACGGTCAAGTAAGTGCATGAGGCTACGTCACATATGTTCCTGCCCTCCCCGGCACGGCACAAAAATACAAACAAAACTTAGTTTTGGAAAAATACTTTGTATTACAAATCTTTATATATTTTTTAGCTTTCTAATAATGCAAAACAATGAATCACAGCCGACCAGTCTCCCAGTGGCTTACATTATTGGAATTTTATCGTTTAGTGAGTAATTTACACCAAAAAAAAAAAAAAAATCATAATAAATTCAGACAAGCTCGGTACTGAATGGTTTTTGATCCGTTTATATTCATGAAATGGAATGTGTACAAAGGATTGTGGGTGACTGAAGGTCGCGGAGGATACATCCCATGCATCCTTCCAATTCAGCTGAATGAAGGACGCAAAACGAAGGCTGCCTTCCAAGGATCCTTCCGATTGAGATGGCCATCAGCGTCGTTTGATGATGTGGCATCCGAGATATGAAGCCTTCGTAGGATGCAGCCTTCCACTTGAGAAGCACCCTATAGGTGTGTTCAACTTGATGCAGTTCTGCGCAGACTGATCAGCATTTGACTTGAAGCAGTGCATGATATAAATTTTGTCCCCAACTGACAAACACACAGCGCTGACACCCATGTGACTGTGACGTTTGCCATCAAAGTACCACAAGAGCGATTCAAGTGCAATCTAAAAGAAGTGGGCTCAATGTAAGCCCAAATTTTTCACATTTTATAAACGACTAAATTGTATGCAAATCTCTTGGAACAAACAAAAACTTTCTGGCAGCTAATGGTCATGTGTGACCCTGGACAACAAAATCAGTCATAAGAGGCAGTATTTTTTTAAATTGAGTTTTATACATAATCTGAAAGCTGATTAAATAATATAAGAATAAGAATAAAGTTTCACTGATGTATGGTTTGTTAGGAGGACAATATTTGTCTGAGATACAACTATTTCAAAATCTGGAATCTGAGAGAGCAAAAAAATTTAAATATTGAGAAAATCATCTTTAAAGTTGTTCAAATGAAGTTCTTAGCAATGCATATTACTAATCAAAAATTAAGTTTAGATATATTTACAGTAGAAAATTTACAAAATATCTTCATGGAACATGATCTTTACTTAATACATAATAAATGATTTTTGGCATAAAAGAAAAATGGGTAATTTAGACCCATACAATGTATTTGTTAGACTCTGTTCCCTGTTTTGTGTTTGTTTATTTCCGTGACCCAGTTTTTGTCTCCCGTGTCATTGATTTAATCCCAGGTGTTTCCTATGTGTTTCCATTAGTTCCAGGTGTTCCTCATAATCCCCTCATCAGTCCTGTGTATTTATAGTGAGTCCCATTCCTAGTTTCTTCATCTGCTGTTATACATCTGTTCTCCCTGCTATGTGTGTGTCTTGCTCCTATGTCTCTTTATTTGGATGAATAAAGATGGTTCCATGTTGAAGTACTCTGACGTCTCCTTGATTCCTCGTTCCTACACAGTGGCAGTAGATGAATTGTGAAAGTATTATTGGATATTGCTACAAATATACCTGTGATACCTATGACTGCTCTTGTACCTCTTGTTCTTGTGGAACTGAATAAATACAGCAATTTCTCCAGCGTTGACTGCACAAGCTGTGATGACAAAACGGCTATTTCACGATTGGTCAGATTCACTCACGACAACAATCACATGTTTCATGTTTATTCTGAGACATTTGTTCTCATAATGGCAAAAATAATTTTCATACAACCATAATGTTATATTGTGTCATGTTTATCAAAATAAAACTTCTACTATTTAAAAACTTTATTGGCATTTAAATAGTATAAACTAATTATTATTGTACATACAGGCACTGTATTAACTGTATAAACATTTTTTTGTTGTTTCAATCGTGGAGGGACTGATAAACCTTAATCTTGTCACTAATCTTTAGACAAGATGCTATCTTTTAGTTCTGGCAGCTGTTCTCAAAATGAACTAGCCTGCACAGATATAAACATTAAATAAAGCTTTTGCTGTTTTTTATTTAATTATATGATTATAAATCAAATATGCATATTCATGTGGTGTCCAGTTACTAAGGAGAAAAAAAGATAATGTGTTGCATTCATTTCAGATTCCATTAACAATATGATTAATGAGTTATAGTAAACTATATACATAATACTTTACTATTGAGCAAAAACAATTCTATTTTTTTAGTAACAGTGTTCACATCAAAAGTGACTCACTATTAAATGTGCAGAGAGTGACTTTCAGCCAACAGAATTTAGTCTTGCAAAAGAGAAGGTCTAGGACTAGGAAAACAGAGCTCAATTTGTGCTTGTCTTATTTTTACAGGTAACATTTTTGTAAACATTTCTGGGGGATGCAAATCAACACCAGTTTGGAACATTTTGATCTTGATGTTGACATTCTGTGTTGATTTTAGGAGCTGGCAGAGGAGCTGAAAAGCATTAAATAAATAGCAGGGAATATTACTGTAACTTAAATTAATGTTCATGTTGTATTCTATTAGTTCATGTTATCATCTTTCATGTTCTAGTTCATGTCTTTTTGATGAGTTGTAAGGTCTGTTTTGGGGTTTTGTTTCTTGTTCATTGTTTTCATGTCTTTTTATTTTATAGTTTGATTTATGCTGTTTGTTTCAAGCTTCCCTTGCCCTCTTGTATTCCCTGCTATTGGTTCCTCTGTACAATGTGTCATGTTCTGATTGGTTGTCTTAGTCATGTGTCTTGTTTCCCATTGGTTTGTTCTTGTCATGTGACCTGTATTGTTTGTTATAAGTAGTCATGTTTTCGCCATTTGTGCCTTGTCGTGTGTTAACACATGTACCTGCTGTTGGTGAGTCAAGTCTGTTCATACCTCGTCAAGTCTTTGTTTATTGTTTGGATTTTGGATTGCACCTTGTAAATAAACTGCACTTGGGTTCATCTACGTCCGCCTTCAGTGGAATCTTTCTGTAGAATCTTTATCTTACTATCACTCTCTGTTGTTTAAAGTGATAAAATATAACATAATTCCCACCATATTTCTGATATTATCTATCAATCTAATCTGATTATTTTGATCGTTCACTTTTACACCAAACATGTGAGTGCAGTGCACCTGCATTGCGTTAGCACTCGTTAGCTTGTCATTAGCGTTTCCATTTGTGCCTATCGCTGTTCTCTTTTCTCCTCTCCTCTCTCTTGCTACTCTCTCTCTGGTTTTCACAAGTTCACCAAACAACTGTGGTAAGAATCTTTCATCAAGCACGGTGAGTAATGGCTTCTCCTGGTATTGTTATTTGCACCGCTTGCCACATATATAGTTTATCTATCTCTGTCGGTGATGAGGGATTCACATGTGATAAATGCAGGGAAATAGTTAGGCTGATAGTGAAGATTTCAGAATTAGAGACACGCATCCAAACTTTAATTGAGGACAGTAAGAATGTGAGGGCTCTAGATACGGCTTTGGATGCGTCTAGCTCAGGGAGTCCTGTACATAGTTCGGTTCCGGTAACAGGGCCTTTGCAGCAGGGCAACTGGGTGACTGTGAGGCGGCATAGTCGTGGGTATAAACACCACTCTTCTGTTCCGATCAAAACATTAAACAGGTTTCTCTCCCACTCAGTGATGCACCCACTGAGAAACCTGATGAAAGTGCTCTAGTTATTGGTGATTCTATTGTACAGAACATGAATATAGAGACACCAGCCACCATAGTCCAATGTTTACCGGGAGCCAGAGCATCTGCCATCTTAGCAAATTTAAAAGTGCTGGCTAATGCTAAACGTAAATACAGTAAGATTGTTATTCACGCCGGTGCTAATGATGTTCGACTTCGCCAGTCGGAGATCACTACAAA
The DNA here is from genome assembly GCF_018340385.1 of Cyprinus carpio. Taxonomy (NCBI): domain Eukaryota; kingdom Metazoa; phylum Chordata; class Actinopteri; order Cypriniformes; family Cyprinidae; genus Cyprinus; species Cyprinus carpio. The sequence goes on from NW_024879183.1 coordinate 1,008,407, forward strand.
TAACATTAAAGAGGTGTGTGAACTTGCAAGCATGATGTCAGACACTGTAATATGCTCTGGTCCCCTCCCTGCTTACCGTGGTGATGAGATACATAGCAGATTGTCATCACTCAATGGATGTCTAAGTGGTGCCCGCAGAATAACATAGGTTTCATAGACAATTGGACAAGCTTTTGGGGCAGACCTGACCTGTTGAAAAGAGATGGTCTTCATCCCTCCTGGGGTGGTGCCGCTCTTCTTTCTAGAAATATGGCACATAGTCTTAGAGTTTGTACTTGACTAACTGGGGCCCAGGTCAGGAAGCAGACAGACTGGCTAAACCGACCGTCTGCTAGTCACCTCACGTCATAGAAGTCAGTTAATTCTCAGCACATAGAGACTCTTTCACCTAGATATCACACTATAGAGACTGTGTCTGTTCCCCCCCGGGCTAGAAAATACAAAAACATCCAAACCGGTTTAAGAGCAACAATTTTATTGAGGTTCAACAAATAAAAAACAGATGCAATACGGATAAACAAATGATAAAGCTTGGCTTATTGAATATCAGGTCCCTTTCTACGAAAGCACTTTTTGTAAATAATATGATCACTGATCATAATCCAGATGCACTATGTTTGAAAGAAACCTGGCTAAAACCTGATGATTACATTATTTTAAATGAGTCTACACCCCAGGATTACTGTTATAAAACATGAGACACGTCCAAAAGGTAAAGGGGGAGGTGTTGCTTCAATTTATAACAATGTTTTCAGGATTTCTCAGAGGGCAGGCTTCAAGTATAACTCGTTTGAAGTATTGGTGCTTAATATAACATTATCCAGAGAAAAAAATGTTAATGATAAATCCCCTGTGATGTTTGTACTGGCTACTGTATACAGGCCACCAGGGCACCATACAGACTTTATTAAAGAGTCTTGCTGATTTTACATCCGAGTTAGTGCTGGCCTGCAGATAAAGTTTTAATTGTTGGTGATTTTAATATCCATGTTGATAATGAAAAAGATGCATTGGGATCAGCATTTATAGACATTCTGAACTCTATCAGGGTTAGACAACACGTCTCAGGACCTACTCCTTGTCGAAATCATACTCTAGATTTAATACTGTCACATGGAATTGATGTTGATGGTGTTGAAATTATGCAGCCAAGTGATGATATCTCAGATCATTATTTAGTTTTGTGCAAACTTCATATAGCTAAAACTGTAAATTCCACTTCTTGTTACAAGTATGGTAGAACCATCACTTCTTCCACAAAAGACTGCTTTGTAAGTAATCTTCCTGATGTATCCCAATTCCTTAGCATATCCAAAACAACTTGAACAGAACAACTTGATGATGTAACAGAAACTATGGACTCTCTCTTTTCTAGCATTTTAAATACAGTTGCTCCTTTACGCTTAAGGAAGGTTAAGGAAAACAGTCTGACACCGTGGTGTAATGAGCACCCTCGCACCCTAAAGAGAGCATCCCGGAAAATGGACGCGCAGCTGGAGGAAAACAAAACTAGAAGTATTTCGTAATTGCTTGGAGGGAAAGTAACCTATCTTACAGAAAAGCATTAAAAACTGCTAAATCTGATTACTTTTCGTCTCTTTTTAGAAGAAAACAAACATAACCCCAGGTATTTATTCAATACAGTGGCTAAATAACGAAAAATAAAGCATCAACAAGTGTTTACATTTCTCAACATCACAGCAGTAATGACTTTATGAACTACTTTACTTCTAAAGTCGATACTATTAGAGATAAAATTGTAACCATGCAGCCATCAGCTACAGTATCACATCAGACAGTGCACTATAGATCCCCTGAGGAACAGTTCCACTCATTCTCTACTATGGAGAGGAAGAATTGTATAAACTTGTTAAATCATCTAAACCAACACATGTATGTTAGACCTTATTCCCATCTAAGCTCCTAAAAGAGGTGCTTCCAGAAGTCATAGATCCTCTTCTGACTATTATTAATTCCTCATTGTTATTAGGGTATGTCCCAAAATCCTTCAAACTGGCTGTTATTAAGCCTCTCATCAAAAAACCACAACTTGACCCCAAAGAACTAGTTAATTATAGACCGATCTCGAAAAGGTAGTATTCTCACAATTATATTCCTTCTTAGAGAAAAATGGCATCTGTGAGGATTTCCAGTCAGGATTTAGACCGTATCATAGTACTGAGACTGCTCTCCTTAGAGTTACAAATGACCTGCTCTTATCATCTGATCGTGGTTGTATCTCTCTATTAGTGCTATTGGATCTTAGTGCTGCGTTCGACACTATTGACCACACTATTCTTTTGCATAGATTAGAACACTTTGTTGGCATTAATGGAAGTGCATTAGAATGGTTTAAAACCGTACTTATATGACCGCCATCAATTCGTAGCAGTGAATGAAGAGGTATCATATCGTTCACAAGTGCAGTATGGAGTACCGCAAGGCTCAGTACTAGGGCCGTTACTCTTCACGCTTTACATGTTACGCTTGGGAGATATCATCCGGAATGCATAGTCGATATAAAAAAACTGGATGACGAGTAATTTCTTACTGCTAAATTCTGAAAAAACAGAGGTGTTAATTATAGGGCCTAAAAGCTCTGCATGTAATGACCTAGAACGCTGTCTAAGCCTTGATGGCTGCTGTCAATTCTTCGTCATCAGTTAGGAACCTAGGTGTGCTATTTGATAGCAACCTTTCCTTAGAAAGCCACATTTCTAGCATTTGTAAAACTGCATTTTCCATCTCAAAAATATATCTAAATTACGGCCTATGCTCTCAATGTCAAATGCAGAAATGTTAAGTTTATCCATGCGTTTATGACCTCAAGGTTAGATTATTGTAATGCTCTATTGGGTGGTTGTTCTGCACGCTTAGTAAACGAACTCCAGTTAGTCCAAAAATGCAGCAGCTAGAGTTCTTACTAGAACCAGGAAGTATGATCATATTAGCCCGGTCCTGTCAACACTGCACTGGCTCCCTATCAAACATCGTATAGATTTTAAAATCTTGATTATTACTTATAAAGCCCTGAATGGTTTAGCACCTCAGTATTTGAAGGAGCTCTTGTTACATTATAGTCCTCCACGTCCGCTGCATTCTCAAAACTCTGGCAATTTGATAATACCTAGAATATCAAAGTCAACTGCGGGCGGCAGATCCTTCACCTATTTAGCGCCCAAACTCTGGAATAACCTAGCTAACATTGTTCGGGAGGCAGACACACTCTTGCAGTTTAAATCTAGATTAAAGACCCATCTCTTTAACCTGGCTCACACATAACATACTAATACACTTCTAATATCCAAATCCGTTAATGGATTTTTAGGCTGCATTAATTAGGTAAACCGGAACCGGGAACACTTCCCATAACACCTGATGTACTTGCTACATCGTTAGAAGAATGGCATCTACGCTCATATTAGTCTGTTTCTCTCTTATTCCGAGGTCACTGTAGCCACCAGATCCAGTCTGTATCCAAGTCAGAGGGTCACTGCAGTCACCCGGGTCCAGTACGTATCCAGCCCAGATGGTGGATCAGCACCTAGAAAGGACCTCTATAGCCCTGAAAGACAGCGGAGACCAGGACTAAAGCCCCAGAGACAGATCCCCTGTAAAGACCTTGTCTCAGACGACCACCGGGACAAGACCACAGGAAACAGATGATTCTTCTGTACAATCTGACTTTGCTGCAGCCTGGGATTGAACTGCTGGTTTCGTCTGGCCAGAGGAGAACTGGCCCCCCGACTGAGCCTGGTTTCTCCCAAGGTTTTTTTCTCCATTCTGTCACTGATGGAGTTTTGGTTCCTTGCCGCTGTCGCCTCTGGCTTGCTTAGTTGGGGACACTTCATTTACAGAGATATCATTGACTTGATTGCAAATGATTGCACAGATACTATTTAAACTGAACTGAGCTGCATGATGACATCACTGAATTCAATGATGAACTGCCTTTAACTGTCATTTTGCATCATTGACACACTGTTTTCCTAATTTATGTTGTTCAGTTGCTTTGACGCAATCTTTTGTTTAAAGCGCTATATAAATAAAGATGACTTGACTTGACTTAATATTTCTGAGCATTTATTCTTGTGATTGCGTCTGTTATCGTTCTTGGATTGTATATCGTTTGTGATTCTCTTAAAGTTTCACTTTACACAGAGTGAGTAATCTCGTCGATCATCTGACCAGTCAAACACCATTCGTTTTCTTCATGACACTGGACACATGTTGAGCAAATTAACCAGAGCTGATAAATTCCAACTGCAAATAAGGCATTTCTAAGAAGACACAACACAATCATGTTTGCATGTGATGCTATCTAGAAAAACCCATCACATGGTGAAATTTGAGCTATTATAGCTGTTTAAAAGATGGGTCCAGGCCATTTCCAAATAGTAAATAAAAAAAAAAAAAAAAAGCACAACCGTCAATTATCACAAGTAAAAGTCACATTACTGTGGTAAAGACTTGTTTTAGTCACTGTACATGTAAAAGATTCAAAATGTCTCCAAGGAACACAAACATTTGAACATTAAGAGTATCTCTGTTCATAAAACATCACAGCGTGCAGGCTATCTCCAATTCTTCTCCTGTTCTGCTTCTCTGGATTTATGATACATAACCAGACACAGTTAAGAAATGTAACTTATAGTTTTGTGTTCTAAACTTGTAGTTTTATTTCACGCGGTCACCGTTTGAACTAAATGAAAGTAATGCACAGCGTTAATATGAAAATGGTGCTGGTGTCTTTAAGAGCGAGAGCGCTATACAGCTTCATTACACAAGCAAACTAGCTAACTTTACCCCTGAACTTTCAATGCTGTAGTTCACACAGATCTGCATCGGTACACCTTTATTATATATGTTACATAGTTTATTTTGATAGGTGAGCTGTTTCTGTATTGTGAAAAGAGAAAGACCGTGATTTATTGTGGCCAGCAGAAAAGACTGTTTTTCTGCACTAAACAATTGAATTTTACCAAGATATTTCCAGAGATGAAAGACAAGATGTTATAAAATAATAATTTAATGAAAAACCCAATTTTGACAAAAAAATTACTTTCAACATTTTTTGAATTTCCTGATTTTTTTTATATTTATATAAAACATTGATATGCATTATATTAACTGCCTTACCTCGTGACCACATGGAATAATATATGATTTATCATTGAGGAACTGATAGTAATGTCTGTTCCCTCAGTTTCTGTTCAGCTTTCATGGATCTGAAGTGATCAACCAATATAACAACAGTAGCCACGCCCACCAGAGCGGAGAGGACCAATCGGATCACAGCTTCAGCAAAACCACAGCAGTGGACAGCAGAGCCTGAGAGAAGAACATCAAAATGCTGAATCAAGAGTGTGCAAAATGGAGGAAAAATGTTTTGAAATATTATTAGTAAAATGCATTTTTTCTGAGATTTTCTTAAATAATATGTTAGTGTACCTTCACATGGCTGACACAGTTGAGTGATGTCCTGATGTGTGGTCTGGTGGCTGATGGGACTGTTGAGCACACAGCTGTAGGTGTTGTTATCCTGATATTCCAGCTCCAGAGGAAGAGAGAGACTGATGCTGAGATCAGACACACTGATGCTGGACAATAAACTGCTTCCTCTGAACCAGGAGAGAGTCACGTGACTCACATTCACCACTGAACACAGCAGTGAACATCTGGACACTGAGGATCCTGATGACCACAAACAGTTTGAAGAGTCGCTGATGATCTCAGGTACAGGCAGACGAGCGGAGAGAGACGAGGGCAGCATGCCTCCATCACTTTGACTCTCTGTGGTTTGTGTGTTTGAAGTGATGACGGGTGTCGAAACACGGGCTTTAAAACAAAATAAATTAAGCAGCGATGAGAGATTACTTGAGAAATAGGAAACATGAAGTGAGTCTCACTCACGAAGCATGCAGAAAACATCTGAAAACACACACACACAAAAAAAAAAACGCACACACACACACACACACACACACACACACACACACACTCGCTGAGTGGCCTTATCAATGAAGCAGTCATTAGTGTGACCCACCATGGACACAAACTCTGAATATCTCACGCGAGGAGCTGCCGGTGGACACTGTATAATATCCAGAGTCAGTGAATCTGATGTTTGTGATGGTCAGAGATCCAGTGGGATGCAGCTCCGCTCGGCCTCCGAGTCTCCCTCCAGCACCATCAGAAGGAAAGATGCTCTCTTTATAGGTTCTGTGTGAGCTAGCAGATTCAAAACTCCACAGTATGTGATCATTTCTCTCAGTGTTCGTAGCATGATAATGAAGATTGACAGAATCTCCTTCTGTCACAGATACCATCTTTATTCCTTCTGCCTTGACATCTGCAATATATTTACATAAAAAGATCCATGAGAGATTAACTGCAACACCAATACCATAAAGCATGACAGCCATGAGAGAGACCAGCTATCCATGTGCTTCTTCAATAAACACAAAACCCATTCATTAGGAGCAGAATAAATATAAACACACTCACCCTGAGCACATATAACACAAGACAACAAGATCCACGGGAACATTTCTGAAAGACTGATTTGTAGTTTAGTGGCTTCAGCAGAGCACAAAAATATCTGATCACCTTCGTCCTGACGCCACGATCAGAATCACTGCATCCTCAAAAACTCAGATTTATATAAATAGACTACTATCAGACTGAAGCTTTAGTCTCAGATTGTCATCACACACTGCACCTGAAACTAACCCGATAACCACGTCTCGTTTCTGAACTTTCAATAACAACAAAAGGTCTTGTGTTACTATAACTGAGGTGAACTTCACTTCATGTTCTGGAGGCATGTAACTGTGATCATCCTCATGTGAATCATCACCGGCCGTCTCTGCGGGATTCTGAGATTGAAGGACAATCTCAGCAAGAAAGACATCACTTATAAGCAGTCTTGAAATTTGTTTCTGTGAATAAAACTGCACAATGCAACACATAGAAATTAACAACGAATGGGCTCACGTCCCATTCGTTTATACTGCAGCCGGCCACCAAAGGTTTTTCAGATGAATATCTTTGAATTAAATTTGGATTTGACTGCCTTTGTTTGGTAAATCATAAATCTAAATTGTCAAAACACAATTTTAAATATAATAGTTGATTTAGTACATTATAATAATAATGACACTTATATTGTTTGTATCCAATGCAACAGATCCAATAAATGAAGTGCTGAGTGATTTAATTGTACAAGGTTTGCAAAACGAGAGACAAAAAAAGACAAAAAGAAACAGAAGAAGAAAGAGAAACGCAGAAGAAAGGGACAGATCCAGGAAGAGATCATCTCCAAAGCAAAACGGATGATAAGATTAATTAGGCAACAAGAAAGAATAGAAACAGTGTTTTCTTCCATTTAAAATACAATAATGTGTCCATAACTATCAAATATATGATGTAAATTACATTAAAAAACAAAATGCTAAATAAATATTATAAAATATCTAATGAAAGTAGTGGTCCCCTGGAGTTGTGTCACTGGTGTTACCGTTTAACAAAAAAAGCTCTTATTTTGAAATAAAAATCACACTGATGACATCACTCGACTTCCTTCTTCCAATTTCCTGGAGATCTATGAAGAGAAGCCCACGGTAAGTCCACTGTCTCTGTTCAGTTATCAGAAATCGGCTGAATTCTAGGTTAGATTTTGTGTTAAAGGGGTATGTAAGTGTGAGAAGGGACCGGGAAGATGCTAAAGGTGGGGGTTGTGTTACATTTATAAAAGAAGGAATGCCTCATAGAGTTGTGGAGAAAGGGTACTAGTACAAAACAAGATGGAAGAAATAAAAGGATCCAGTGGAGAAAGAGTAATATGGTGCTGTGATTTTAATGGCCATAATAATTCATGGGGTGGATTATTAACAGATACTATAACTGTCCCAGCTACATTAAACCAGGCCTGCTACAGAAGAATGAGGGGGATACTGGATACTGTGTTAAGGGTATACATGAATCGACAAAAAGACAAGAAAGAAAAATCTTTTCACAGCATATATTGAATTTGTTCATAAACAATTCATCACAAACACCAGACAAACAAACTAAACCACACAAAAGTAATGGAGTGAGTGGATGAGTGTGAAATGTCCCATAAAGATGTTGACGAATAATGGAGTTAATAAAGACAGCAGTCTTGGCAATGGACAGTCTTATCTGTAAATTGTAAGAATTGATGAAAGGAAGTATGTGTCCTAGAGTCCTGCGGGTGGTTTGAGAGAACAGCAGATACCATTGCTGTGTCTGAAGCCGCTCCCTATTCACTATATAGTGCACTATATCGAATATTGCACTATATTGAAATTAAATGCTACTTTATGGTTTTGAGTGGAGGGAAGCTTCTATTAATGTTTAATGTTCAGTTACGTAAGAGTTTCTGTTACATTGAAGTTTCCGTTGCACAGTGCAATCGTTACCACTGTGCAGAAGAGTAGAGCTTGTGGTTATGGATACCACTCCTCTAAGACATTATGCCTTGTTTAATGAGCAGAGGCTTTTCTAGTGCTAGTGCCGTGCTTTCCAGCATTTCTCAAGTAGTTTCCTACTAATAAGGGAAGTGAAGAAAGAGTATTGGGGAGGGTTTTGTGGGGAAAAATACTCCAGTTGAAGAAGTGTGGAGTATGATTAAAAAAAGATGAGTGGAATCAGGAGAGAATATGATTATCCAGTGTTAAATATTAGGGAAGAAATCGCAGTAAGTAATAAAGACAAAGGAGAAGTGTTCAAGAAAGAATTTTCAAAAGTTAATAGCTCAGAAAACCTGATGAAGGAAAGCAAGGATATGAGAGAGAAGATGTTAATAGATCATCCATACATAAGGGAAATAAAAAGAGCTACAAATAGCCCATTAGATGCTCGGTTTTCAATTCCGGAGCTAAAGCGAGCATTGAAAAACACTAAGACTTCAACTCCAGGACAAGACGTTGTGTTAAAAAAGATGTTATGTTAAAAAAGTTAAGTGATGAATCGTTGAGTAGAATTCTGGAATTTTATAATAGGGTATGGGAGGAAGGGGTTTTACCCCAGGGTTGGAAAGAAGCTTTAATTATTCCTCTTAAGAAACCGGGTAAAGAACCAATTAACCCTCTATACTACAGACCAATAGCATTAACTTCACTTTTATGTAAATTAAATGATTACTGACTGGTTGATGTGTAATATGGAGAATAACTTTTTCTCTCCATATCAAAGTGGTTTTAGATGTGGAAGAGGAACAATGGATTCAATTATCAAATTAGAATCCAATATTAGCAAAGCTTTTATCAATAAAGAAACCGTGATAGCAGTATTCTTTGATGTTGGGAAAGCCTATGATTTGTTATGGAAAGAGGGTTTGCTAATTAAATTAGATCAAATAGGAATAGGTGGAAGAATATATAATTGGATTAAAGAGATTTTAATTGAAAGAAATATTAAAGTAAAGGTTGGAGATTATATTTCAAGAGAGGGAAGAGTTGAGAATGGCACTCCACAAGGAAGTGTCATAAGTCCTCTGTTATTTATAATTATGATTAATGATGTTTTTGCAACAATAGGGTAAAATATAAATAAATCTTTGTTTGCAGATCATGAATGTTGAGTATATCGTTAATAAAGTGCAAACAGTTTTAATAAATGTTGAAAAATGGTCTTATAAATGGGGTTTTAAATTTTCTGTTGATAAAACTAAATATATTTTCTTTACAAATAAAAAGAGAAGTATAGATTTAAAGTTGAAATTATATAATGAAGAGTTAGAACAAGTTAAAGTGATAAGATTTTTAGGTATGTGGTTTGATGCAAAGGTTACATGGAATAATCACATTAAGTAAGATGGAGGGAAAAGGTAAAAAGATTCTGAATGTAATGCGGTGTATTTCTGGACGTGAGTGGGGAGCTGACAGATTGGCATTAAAAACCATTGATTCAACAATGATTAGAGCAATATTAGACTATGGATGTATGGTATATGGTTCAGCGGCCAAGTCACAGTTAGAAAAGTTAGAAAGAATACAATCACAAGCTTTGAGAATTTGTTGTGGAGCTTATCCTTCCTCCACAGTTCCAGCGTTACAGGTGGAGATGGGGGAAATGCCAGCTCATCTAAGAAGGAAACGACTGATTTTGACGTATAGGGCAAGCTTAAAACGCCAACAGGATAATCATCCAATAAAAGCGTTACTTGAGACTTGTTGGGAACTTAGAAAAAATAAAGTTAATAGTTTTGGTTGGATTATTGAAGATTTAGTACGGGAGATGGAACTAAGTGAGTACAGAGTTATTCCAACAGTAATTCTACCAACGATACCTTTATTGATTTTTACCACAACCAAAAATGTATTTATTCTTATTGGAAGCAAGACAAGATAAAGAGCAGAAGATACTAGGGGCAGAATTGACAAAACAATATATTGGGATTAATTATGAACAGTATGTTCAAGTTGTTACAGATGCATCTAAGAACCCACAGAATGGTCAGGTGGGAGTAGCATATGTTATTCCAAGACTGAAAGTGTCAGGAGGGAAAAGAATATCTAATCCAAGTCGGTATTCACAGGAGAGTTGCTAGCAATTTTGATAGCAATTAATAAAATATATGAAATGGGGATAAATAAAACATTTAGTGTGCTCAGATTCAAGTTCAGCTTTATTATGTCTGGAAGCTCAACAGTCTGAAACTAGACAAGATATATAATAACTGAAGGATCTCCAAAACTATATGTTGCAACAGATAGATAGGATGGTTCAGTTTCTGTGGGTTCCGGCACATACAGGAGTGGCAGCGAATGAGGAACAGACCAATTAGCTAAACAAGTAATGACAAAGGAAAATATAGATATGCAAATTCTGTGTGGTAAAGCTGAACTTAAATCAATAATTAAGAAGGGGATAAATACAAATTGGCAATTGTTTTGGGATAAAGAGTTAAAAGGCAGACATCTACATTCAGTACAACCAATGGTGGGTAAAGGAAGGAATTCAAGAGGGAGAAGAAAGGAAGATTGAGTTCTTTCAAGAATAAGGTTGGGACATACAGGGCTGAATTCAACATTGCACATAATAGGGACACATCCAACAGGACTGTGTGATTGGTGTGGAGTTAGAGAAACTGTAGAACATGTACTTATTCAGTCTAATGGATATATGGAGGAGAGAAGTAATTTAATCAATGAACTTCAAAAAAAAACAACAACTGTGAGCAGCAAGTAAACGTTAAAAAAGAGATTTTGAATCCAGTAATAGTCTATTAATACAATTTCTAAATAGAACTCATAATTCATAGAATATAATTATTTGTTATATTCCTATTTCTCTGGGCTTAGAGGGACTCCGGCTGTAGATGGAGGAGCTGAACTCGCAGCAACATCGAAAGCGTGAGTTCTGATAAGTCTGGGTAAAGGGAATTCAAGTCTCTGATCCATTGCTTCAGTAGATGGCGGTAATGCTCAATTTTTGATTGCGAGCCGCCAATAAAAAAACTAAGAAGGTACAATCTGAACTGTTACAAATACAGAAATAAATGGTGAAACAGTTATAAAAGTGCATAGCATACAGTACCTCCACATACACACTCACTCACACACACACACACACACACACTCAGTTCAATTGAGTTAGCTTTATTGGCATGACAAAAGTACATTTTGCATTGCAAAAGCATGCACAGGAAAAGAGAACATATACAACAGTGTAACTGGGAACAATACAGCAATTGAAATAACATTCGATCAAGTAATATTAGAAGAATGACATTAAAACATATGGATACATATAAACATATGATATACTAAAAGTTATGTAACAGATTATTTACGTATTTATTTAATTAGTAAATTGATTCAACTGGATTCAGCATTATCTACAGACATGTAGAGTTAGCTGTATATTCTCTGGATGCTGGTGTCTTGGCTGTGTCTCAGGAGTTGGCAGGCTGCTATAAATCTTGCAGCTATATTTGCACATTCAGATTTTTCACCAAGAATGAAAGTGAGTTTTTCGGTTGGGGTGCAGTTATTAAATTGGGGGAAATATTTTGTTTATTTTGGGATAGTAGTGGTATCTGATGGTTTGGTATTTGGGGCATTGTGTGAGGAAGTGCAGCTCTGTTTCGATCTCTCCCAGAATGCAGTGGGAGCAGAGTCTCTCGTCACGGGAGAGCCAGGTTTGTCTGCGCCGGCCCGTCTCTACGGCCAGACTGTGCTCACAGACAGTCTGTACATCGTCAGTGTTTTCCTGCGTTTGACGTCAGTTAGTGTGCCATGGTGTACTCTTGATTTAGTACCGAATAACATTCTAGTTTGTGTTGGTTTTTAATGGTGTTTGTCCAATGGGTGACGTACTTGTCTTTCTCTGTGTTGATGATTTGTGTGGGCCGAATGGTTGAGAGTGTGTGTGAGTTCTGAGGCTGGCTGATCTCTGTTGGTGTGATCTCAGTCAGTCTCAGCACCAGCTGAAGAAGATAACTCGTTGTGGGGCTCAGCTCTTGGTGTTTCAGGGCTTTATAATGGTATGTGCTGGGGTCACTCGTCTTTAGGTGTTTCCAGAATTTGATGGCTCTTTTTTGAATGTTTAGAAGGAGAGGGTATTGGCCTAATTCTGCCCTCCATCCATTGTTTGGTGTTTTTCTTTGGACTTTGAGTATTCTTTTAATGCATATTTTCAATTGGATGTTTTCCTAGTTTAAAAAATCAGTTGTTATAGATGGACCCCAGACTTCACTGAACCAATCGTACTATATGGCAATTACTGATTTGAAAAGTTTGAGCCAGATTTGGATTGGAATATCAATTTTAATTGATCTTTTTATGGCATAGAAAGCCATTTGAGCTTTCTCTTTGAGTTCATTCACAGCCAAAGTGAAGTTACCTGTTGGAGTCATTTTTAGGCCGAGGTAAGTGTATGTTTTTGTGGTTTCAGTGGTTCTGTGTGATAGTGTGAATGTGTGTGTTAGTCCCTGAGGTCTGGAGCATTTCTGGAAGATCATTACTTTGGTTTTTTGGAGGTTTTTTCAGGGCCCAGGTCTGCCAGTAGTCCTCCAGCAGATCCAGGCCATCCTGAAGCCCTTGTTTAGTGGGCGACAGGAGAACCAGGTCATCTGCGTAAAGAAGACACTTTATTTTGGTGTCATGGAGAGTGGGATCTTGAATGGGAGCATGTCCTAGAACACTGGCCAACACATTCTCTCTCTCTTTCTCACACACACACACACACACACACACAAACATACTTGTTTTCATGATATATCGGGACTTGTGAAAAAAACGTGAAATATTAGGACATGCCTTTCCCAAGGTCCAACAGACCTGGTTATCAAATAATTTCCTACCAATGCTTCAATGAATAGATCCATCTGTTGAGATTTTGTCTAAGGCTATATTTTGGGCAGACTTGATTTCTATGCTACTTGTGAGGACATGTTTGGGTTTTTGTGACTTATGAGGTCATGACAACAAACACTGTCATTTCATGTTTAAGTGATTTGTGAAGCCCATAGATACACACTCAATTTTCAGGTTTAAATGACTTATAAAGACTCAGTAACAAATAAAATAGGGTGCATATTTGCAACCTGCTGTTAAATGTTTGAAATTTCTTTCTACATTAGAAGCAGCGGTGTACAATATAGTCATGCGCAATGTTCAGTAAACCTTTTTCAACTTTACAGGTTGATAAAATCTAGTAAAACTGAGTGGCTGAGAGATATATAAAAGCTAACTCAAAGGGGTCGTAGCTCATGAAAGGTGCAGTATATGTTCCTGCATGGTGACACTTATGTTGAAATTCTAAGTAAATACCAAACAAAACAGAGCATGTTTTTAAAAAAAAAAAAAAAAAAAATGTAATTAGTTACAGCTGATATATTGAAAATTCTTATGAGCTTATGCAAAAGAAACACTTCTTGTAGAATCCGTCCTTCCTGCGATAGAAAATGGCAGCCATCTTGTCGGTGATTGGCTGGAATGTGGTTTGTTGCATTTTGGTGCAGAACCTGTGCACCTAGTGTTTTTTTGACATTACGATTCCTGTGTTGTCTCCCAAAACCCGGCTTTTTCACAGAGTATTCAGGGGGCAGGAGGCTAGCAGATCAAGGAGAGAGGCCTACGATTTGAGACAAAAATAAAAATCACGCTTGTCTCACTGTCTATTCATGAATTTCGTAGTAGATGTTGTTGTGAATGATGTGAAAGAAAGAGGTAACACTTCAGGTCTTTCTTACTTGTATTAATAGCTTAACCAAAATAGGTACAAGTATGAAAATGATTGACCTTCATTAGCTGGCCTCATGAATATTCCAACAGTTATCCATAAGGACATAATACTTAACCGATGCTGCATATGGGTGGACTTACAACTAGGGCTTAACTAAATTAAGAAATGGCAGCCCTCATCAAATGTTTTAAAGCATTGAACAACCAACCACAGTACAGGATAAGGTAGTACAAAAGACATAGCTTATTTGAAATTAAAGAACTACTCTCTTTAGCGTCAAAAACAAAACACTGAAAACCTGGGAAATGTGTGTGAAAGTAACAATCCCTTAAAGTACTTGCTTGTTGACACAGAGGGTATAGATTACATATACATTGAAACCTTATTTTATGAAAGACATTGTCAGTTACTTGAAACAATGCATTATAATATGATCCTGAGGTAGTAAGAAAAAAGAAATAGTGTCTGAAGGGTGGAGATAAAAAAAACCCATTATTAATAGCCCTCATTAATACATGTCAACATGGCAGCTTCAGTCAAAACTAGGTGGCATGCTTGTACAAGAAAACATCAATAGCAATCCTTGAATTAAAATGAGAAAATCAAAACGAAACCCATTACAAACATTTTTGCTGGATATCTAACGTGAAACTGATTATAACCGTACACAGTGAGCATTTTTCTAAGTTCAACAGAAATTAAAATGCACATGAGCCACAGTTAACATGTTCTAGTTCAGTGTTCCCCAAACCTGCTCCTGGAGTACCCACAACACTGCACGTGTTCTTTGTCTCCCTAATCAAACACACCAGATTCAACTCATCAGCTCATTTTAACCCATGTGATGAACTGATGAGTTGAATCTGGTGTGTTTGATTAGGGAGACAAAGAAAACGTGCAGTGTTGGGGGTACACCAGGACAGGTTTGGGAACCACTGTTCTAGTTCTATCTATTCATCTTCCTTTTCATTGATATGATTCTATTGTGAATGTAGTATTTGATTGCAGCCCAGTCTCGGTCTTTCAGAGCCACTGGTTCTGCCTGGAGGCAGGAGTCACAGTCCTTTTTACCTGGCACCTTGCAGTTGGTTATGAAATGAATCATGTGCCGCTCCACAGCCTTCACTTCATTACCTGTCCACTTGCTCCTCACCTTCCCAGCTGTCGAATGTAAACAAAAGACATGTATTAAAGATGAAACAATGGCTCTGCTAAAGTGAAACATTGAGGATTTGATAAAAAAATATATATTTTGTTAAATCCATTCTCCGATAAGTTATGTTTTTTTTTTCTCCGTTTAATATTTCCTGTTTTATTTCACATGTCTGTCCCCATTTGTGGATGCTAGTTTGTCTCATCTGTATCAGTAAGTGTTCCAGCATAGTTTGTTCCAGTGTTAGTATCCTAAACCCCTTTTCCACCAAAAAAGAACTGGTTCGGAACTGGTACTGGTTCAAAGTTGGTTCAATTTGCGAACCACCTCAGAACCAGTTTGTTTTTCCACTGACTAGAGAGCCCAGTGAACGACGTCGTTACATCACTGTGTACGTTGCCATACGTCTTAGCTTTCCCAACTTCAAGCATTAACAATTACAATGGCGGACTACATCGTCTTTCTGCAGATGTTTCTCCTGGCTTTGCGATCCTATACTGGGGTCAGAAGACGACACATTTGTGCTGCTCGTCTGGATTACTATAGACGGAGGTTACGTTCGAGAAGAAGTTCGACAATAACCCCACCCCCCACCCCCCGACGTAAGCATGACGTGGTAAAAGAATGGTTCTGGTCCAGCAAAGAGTTGGTGCCGCTTTGGAACCAATTTTCCTGGCCGAGAACCGGTTCTTTGGCTGTCGAAACACAAAGAACTGGTTCACGAGTAGGCACCGGCTCCGAACCGGCACCAGCACTGCCTTGGTGGAAAAGGGGTACTTAGGTACTGGGTACTGTTATATTGACCTTTATTCTGTGTACCTTGACTCAGCCTAAGCCTTGTGATTTGGATACCTGACTGCCATTTCCAGTCGTGATAATTTAGTAGTTATGATATTATATGGCATTCATTAAATTTAATACATTTTTCTAAAAGAGTAATGTGGTGTCTCACATGCTTACAGTATTTACCTTGCTTTGCAGTGGAGCACTTTGAAGAAGTTTGGGATGTAACCACTTGAAGAGCTGTGTTCTGCTGGGAATCTGAAAACAATGAATTTAAATATATTTCAGATAAAAGCACAACTTCACATACTGCCATCTCTGTGAAGGCAAGAATAAATCATTGTTTTCATTATGAACGCATTCACTTTTTGGTGAGCAAACTTTTTATTTCGGTGCCTTTTATATTTTACCATGTCTTGGTTGAGTGTTGCTGATGTTTGCGTTGTCCAAGACAGTTGAGGCAGAAGTGCTCTCCAAATTATCCAGGGTGGTTGAAGCATGCGAGTCCCTTAGAAGTGTCCGATCCCCAAAAGTCTCAGTTCTTGAGCCTTTGAAAAGTAAAAATAAAATATGAGCATTAATGACAATGAGTTTGTTTGATTGTATTATTCTATGAAGTCAACCTCAATGTCAGACAACAAAAGAGCTTAGTGGAAGTCTGAATCTGCTAGCTTGAAAAGGCCCCACTCATATCAAAAAGTATACTGTTTCTCTCCTCATGGAGGGATATCAAGAGGAAAGCCCAGATCTCTATTGTTTCCTGTATCTGAGTAATCTTTTAAGCTAACTATTCCTCTACCTCTAACTTTAAATGTTCAAAGTTACCTTTTTCCTTTTGACTTCACATCCCAATAAAAGGCTGTCCTAACTTACTCCACCTGTACTGCTAACCAGACTTTTTGCAAAACATTAATTACCTTTATCATGTACTGTAACTATTGCTTTCTTAGTTGTCTTCTCTCATTCACCATTTCTTTATCTCTTGCTGCTGTTTAGACTTAATTGATTAAAACCTGTCCACCTTCTTTCTATCAATGATTCTAAATAATTCAGCACCATATTTATACATAATCTCTCCCATCTTTTTTAATTTATTTACCACTGTTCCTTTCAGCCCATCTAACATTATCATTAGGTCTCTACTGTCTGTCTCCCTGGTCATAACCTTAAGATATCATCACATAAGTCAGTATACCTTCATGTTGATGTAGGTCAGCAATGGTTTCTTCACTGGAATCATCATCACTCGTGCCTACTTCATCTGGTTGGGTAAAAAAAAAACAGTTTGGACCCAGTATTTAAAACAAAGACTAAATACAATTATAATTGTGATATGAGAAGTACTTCTAAACTACATTTAAAACTTAACTTCACCTTCAGGATTGATTTCAATGTCATCCAGCCCTTTCCCTTGCAGGTCAGACAGTCTTCCTTTTTCCATTGCTATCAACAGTTTGCTTACTTTTGCAAGCTGCAGTGTACTCTCTGGAAGCCGATAGAATTCCCTGTGGACCCTTATATCATGTCCTAGAAAGGTAGCAAGTTGATCCATTTCATTTTCTTTCAAGTTTAGTACTGTTGACAAAGTGGCAACTTGTTTCCTCAATCTTGTTGAGGTGAGTGACTCTGGGTTTTTTGCACCACATTGTTTTGAATACTTGCGGAAACAGTCAGAACCTCTGTAATGGGAAAGCACACATGGCCGTGCAAACAAGTACACATTCTCTGTGTGGACTTGACACTCATTCCTGTTTTTAATGAGGAGGTCCATTGCAGCGATCATGTCAGGTGTGAGAAGCACGGGCACCATTCGTGACCTTTTACCTCGAATCTCAACTCTGTCAAAGTACTTTGCAACCTTCCTCTCAAACTCAGTAAGGCCCATCATAATGTCAGGATTCAACTCAGTACGGTTTCTGGATGCGAAAGCCTGGAGTTCTATTTTTGAAACTTCCCCTTGCCGTCTTCTGTTAAATAGTACCACCTGCGTCAAAGTCACTTGTGCAAGATTCCCAAAGCTTTTGATGTTGGGGTCTTCCTCAAGGTCCTTCATGCACTTAGCACGCTCAGTAGCAAGAAACTTGTGCAGCAGGTGCACATCCTGTGTAAAGGGTAAAACATGTGGTTTATTCCATTTGGCTTGATGAAGTGTACCCAGTGCAGCACTTGAAATGGATTCCGCCCATCTTTTCTCATACAGAGTGGCAAATTGCTTGGCAGACTCTGCGATGACATTGCGATTTGCAATGATGGCATTGCATTGCACAATGCCTGCAACCTTAGCCAAACTGTGACCCAATTTTAAAGCCAATGATGGGGTTTTATACGAGTTGGTATCCAAGTCATAACCAGCAACAGATCTCACTGCTTGTATCACGTGGGGGAAATTACTGGGCATAACAAGGTCTTCAGTGGTCTTCAAAGGTGTTGTAGCTCTTGCAGCTATCAAGAGTCTTGCCATCTCTCTCATTTTTTGACGTATGTAATCATTTCTTTTCTCATTTGGTTTCCTGCCATTGTACATTGACTCGCCAAGACTAAGGATGTCGCTTTCACTCCTTACAACTAAAGAAATGTCATCCTGGTTCATTTCACAAGCAATCTTCCAAACAGCTTCATGAACTGTTTCAGCTTTTGGTAGGTCAATGTGGATCCGTTTTCGCCCAACTCTAGTCTCCACCTCAACAGACTTCTGAGGGCAGTTTCTGACATGTCTCCATAGACAATCTCTTGCATAGAGTCCTTGACAAAACTTGCAGTGACTGAAGTCATTAGATTGTCTGACTCTAGTGGGTCTTCGACAAGCAACCATTTCTCCATCACCACTGCTTGCCACTGTGGCATTATGGTTAAAGTTTCCCCTCTTCTTAAGAGAGCGTAACAAATCTTTTCTTTCGCGAGATCTCTTATTAAAACTCAAAGCTTTTGCAACATCAGGCTGTGTACTGTGAGCGGATTCGAGGTGTCTTGCCAATTTAGAAATGGCCTTACTACAATAAAGACAGTATTGTTTCTTGTTGTACTTGCTTCGTTTTGCTGTGTTTGGCAATGAAGTGACATTTATGGAGCTGTGCAATGTCTTTTCTGATGAACTGTCACTGCAAATTATACCAGAACTACAATGGCCGCTGCTCATCTTTGAGGAACTAAAACTTCTCTGTTCCAAGGAACTGTTGGTACTATCCGAACTGTGGGCTGTAGCCATCCCCAGTGATATTTCCTTGAACACTTTGTGGGGAAGATGATTGTCTATGATTTTTAGATCTCTACTATTAGAACTTGTGTCAGATGAGTTGCCACTTGAATCTGGAACATAGTTGGCATCATCATAGTCCGTAGCATCCGAAGATTCATCAGTCATGTCATTAGAGATCTAAAGGAAAATGGAGAGAAAAGCATCTCATTCCATCAAGAAGTTAAATTTAATAATAGCTAGAATATTGTTCTCCTAGTACCATCACATTGTGCATAACACAACACAACACTTAAACATGAATAAAAACAAAATTAAAAGTAACATTTGAGCTTCTTAATGATTTGTGTTTTACTATTTCATTATTGTTGTCTAATGGTATTTATTACCTGGTCATTTGGGCTTGTTGAGTTTCCATCATGAAATCCACCATCATCGACTGAGGGAGGTCCAACCTTTGAAATGATTAATAATTTTCATCAAAAAGAAATGTTCACCCCAAGTTATATCCACTTATTGTCGCAAATTCATATCACACCGCTTCCACTCCGCAGCCCAGATAGCATATGTTTTCCCCCAATGCCAGTTTGTGCATATTTGATACGTACCTAGGAACCTGTTGTCAATAATTTGCATCATATCTATTCTACTTGTTATAGACAAATTAATAATCTCCACATAATTTAGCATCAGATTGAAAGAAAAAACAAATATCTTTTTAAATATATTTGTAAATACATTCAGATGTCAATGTTTCTCAGATTAACCATCTGAGAAACATTTATCTCAAGTCTTTGGAGTAAGAAATTAATCTACTCTTAAAATGCTAGGCTAATTTATCTTATAGAAATAATGTTCTTGTAGCATTAAAATACTAAAGATAAATACTTTTCTTATAATTACAAGATGGTTTGATTTAGGCTTGGATGTATATACTCACAGAATCATTAATTCTGGTGACCAAACTCAAAGTCACCTGTCTCTCTCTCGCAATTCTCTCTTTTTCAGCCTTCTCATAACGATCCTCACAACAATCATGATGACGCTTCAGATTTTGCAGACGCTGTTTTACTCTAAGCTGTTCAAATCAAACATCATCTGTACAAACCCGTAGTCTCACCTGGAATTATACACTATTTCCTAACAGTAAATATTCACATTAGTTAATGAAGAAAAATAAGTTTGAATGTAGCTGTCTCACCTGCTCTGCAGTAAGTACATGTTTGAAGCATGCAATTCCAGTGGAGTGGTTGGCCTTAAATGAAAAGAAGAATAAATTTGTTATTTTCAGCTATAGTACTAAAATACATAATACTAATTATGAAAATCATTTTGGTTCATAGGTGAACATTTTGATGCTCAACCTAACCCTGAGGACAATTTACTTACATGTTACAAACATTGTGTCATATGATAGAGATGAAATTGCAACATACTGAAGGTTTAAACAAAAATACAAAAATGTTTGTTGTAGCAAGGTAAAAAGGGGTGTAATTTACATGAGAACCAAAAGAATTATGTAACTTTAAAAAAAGAAATCCAGAGTAAATGTGTAGTAACCTGTTGGAAGGATGAACTGGGTCTCTCGCTCACTTCTGGGTCTCCTGAATGTTGAGTCTGGATCATGCCACTTGGTGCCTGCAATGAAGTACAACAACAATTATCAGCCAAGAAATATTCAGAACTATAACAAACTAATGATCCTACCCATTTCAGTTCAAAGAAATCCCACCTCAATCTATCATAATCACCACCTTTGGGCTGAGACTCATTGCTGAAGTCAAGGGCTCAACTTTGCATTTAAGGAACACAAATTGTAGTAAAAATAGCTAATGTGAGGACCTGGGCTTTTCATTCAAGACTATGGAAATATCTAAAACTGCACAATATCAGTTACCCACAATATGAGGACATTGTTAAACAGACACACACACACACACACTACACGTGTCAGATCATACAATATCAGGACGTCGTCTGAAACACAGTTCAATCTTTCACAGCCTAAAACAAAATGAGGACATGACTAAACACACACACTACACGTGTCAGATCATACAATATCAGGACGTCGTCTGAAACACAGTCCAATCTTTCACAGCCTAAAACAAAATGAGGACATGACTAAACACACACACTACACGTGTCAGATCATACAATATCAGGACGTCGTCTGAAACACAGTTCAATCTTTCACAGCCTAAAACAAAATGAGGACATGACTAAACACACACACTACACGTGTCAGATCATACAATATCAGGACGTCGTCTGAAACACAGTCCAATCTTTCACAGCCTAAAACAAAATGAGGACATGACTAAACACACACACTACACGTGTCAGATCATACAATATCAGGACGTCGTCTGAAACACAGTTCAATCTTTCACAGCCTAAAACAAAATGAGGACATGACGACTGAACACACAAAGAGTCAGCATTCCTGTCTTCTAAGTTATACTGTTGTAGTAAAAGAAAGCTAAAATCTAAGGAAGTAGATCCCTGTCCATTACTGACCTTAGAAGTTAAACCATGTAAAGTGATAAACAGAAGCTTACATGGGCAATAAATGTGTTTGAAGTAGATAAAAACATTGAATTTTGTGAAAATTAAGATTTTTTTATGTTTTGAGGTGTAGTTAGTTCCATCAAATGCTAGGGGTAATTTCCTTACACACGATAGTATGCTGAAACTAATGATGGCAATATTGATTCTGCAACATTTCACGTTTGTCTTAGCCTGGCAAGCCAGACCTACATCAAGATGTTTAGTCTGGCAACTCTCCATAGACACGGCTCAATCCCAGAGGCGGGACAAACGGCTGTCTTTCAAATTCCCTCTGCACGCAATAGGACAGCTCTTCAACCAACCAGAGCATTTTCCCAACAGCGGAGTTAACGTTAGTTGATAGATTCAACTTTTGCCATATCTGGCCAGCAAAACTACGAACACATCTTCCTTTTTAAGAATGACTTCAGTGCCGTCTGTCGTCATTATGTTAAGCCCGCCCCGCCTACTCTATACACGACATGATTAGCCTGACCTAGGGTTGTCACGGTACCAAAATTTCAGTATTCGGTACCGATACCAGTGAAAATCCACGGTTCTCGGTACCAATTTCGGTACCAAAGCAAAACAGAAAAATATGCTAATTAAAAAAAAAATACTTTTTAGCATTAAAAATAAAACCAATGCCATTCTTTATACTTATTTACAATTGTGTTTAAAGTTTTTCTACAAGTTATATAATTATGAAAAACAGTAAACAAGTTTCGCCCAAATTTAATTTGTCTTTTAATTTATGAAATTTAAACATTTTATTTTTAATAAAGGGGATTTGCTATTAAAATTAAAACATGGAAGAAATATTTTGTGATTTATTTCTTTAAAAAATTAAGTTTTATAAATTTTTTCAACAGTAGTAGCAGTATCACATACATTTTACTAAATAATAGTAATATTTAGTAGCACAATGCCTTTATGTAAAAATTAACTTTTAGGCCTAATGAATGCATATTTGTCATTTTATCTGAACTTAAGACTGGTGGTGATGCTTAAGATATTTTTGGTCATTGAGGGTTTCTGTAAAAAAAAAAAAAAAAAATAGTAATAGATCATATTAATTATTATTAAAAGATAATACTACTACTAATTCTACTATCATACTAATGTATATACAATGCACTATGGATTGATGAGCTGCTGGGTTCATGAATATTAATCACGTTGTCTGCGTTCGGTCAAAATGATTTGCTGAAATCAAAACAGGGACGGTACCAGATCAGCGCCAGCCAATGAAATTGCCATTTGCGCATTAGCTCCGCCCACTACCGGAGAAACCGGTATGTCTTCTGCTTGTTCGAAAATATGAATAATTCTAAATGAACTCCATTATTTTGACAGGAG
Organism: Cyprinus carpio; assembly: GCF_018340385.1. Lineage (NCBI taxonomy): Eukaryota > Metazoa > Chordata > Actinopteri > Cypriniformes > Cyprinidae > Cyprinus > Cyprinus carpio. Next base: position 1,031,662 of record NW_024879183.1, read on the forward strand.
AAGACAACAAAGAATAGTTTACATATAGCGTGTCGATTCAGCGTGGTAAGACTCTCGCTCTCGCTCTCTCTTTGCATGTGTGAGAAACAGAGCTATCAGTAAAGTGACGGTGAGTCGTGCGCCTTCACAAAGAGTTTACAGAGCATCAAATACAGGTGCGCTGTGCGTCCATTGAGATGAACTGAAAAGTTCAGATCGCTTGATGGAGAGAGAACTCTGAAGCTCAGATGCTGAAATTAACGCAAGCGTCATGCGCTTCAGTCTATGTAGTAAACAAGCCCGCACGTCTCTGCCATTCATTAATTCACACAGAGACGCGCAGAACACTGATTCATATTTCAAACAACTTTTGCGGCTTAACATTTACAGATACTGGTCCATATGGAGATTTGATTTGATTAATTTATGCTAACTTTGACAAATTCCATGACTGTCCATATTAAAATGTAAGTTTCATTTTCATGACTGGATTTTGAGATTCCGTCCTCGTTTTCTGCTTCGCGGAAATCACAGCGCTGAACCGGGTTTGAACGGGACCTCGGTACTACCGGTACTTAAAGAAACCTGGTACCGTCACATTTAAATTTTTTTAGTACAGACTTGGTACCGAAGTACCGGTTCTTTTGACAACACTAGCCTGACCCAATTTGTTTTTTCCAGCTGGAAAGTCAATGGAGAGTTGCTAGACTACCTTGGCAGCAAAATATTTTTTTCTGCCGCTAGGGTGCGTCTAGATTTCTAGGCTACATTTGTCTGCTTGAAGAAGGTGAAAATGCATTTATGGATGCACAGGACTTGTGTGAGGCGTATTAAACTAGAAGAAATCCAGAGTAAATGTGTAGTAACCTGTTGGAAGGATGAACTGGGTCTCTCGCTCACTTCTGGGTCTCCTGAATGTTGAGTCTGGATCATGCCACTTGGTGCCTGCAATGAAGTACAACAACAATTATCAGCCAAGAAATATTCAGAACTATAACAAACTAATGATCCTACCCATTTCAGTTCAAAGAAATCCCACCTCAATCTATCATAATCACCACCTTTGGGCTGAGACTCATTGCTGAAGTCAAGGGCTCAACTTTGCATTTAAGGAACACAAATTGTAGTAAAAATAGCTAATGTGAGGACCTGGGCTTTTCATTCAAGACTATGGAAATATCTAAAACTGCACAATATCAGTTACCCACAATATGAGGACATTGTTAAACAGACACACACACACACACACACACACACTCTAAACGTTGAAACATACAATATCAGGACGTCGTCTGAAACACAGTTCAATCTTTCACAGCCTAAAACAAAATGAGGACATGACGACTGAACACACAAAGAGTCAGCATTCCTGTCTTCTAAGTTATACTGTTGTAGTAAAAGAAATCTAAAATCTAAGGAAGTAGATCCCTGTCCATTACTGCGGAGAAGTTAAACCATGTAAAGTGATAAACAGAAGCTTACGTGGGCAATAAATGTGTTTGAAGTAGATAAAAACATTGAATTTTGTGAAAATTAAGATTTTTTATGTTTTGAGGGGTAGTTAGTTCCATCAAATGCTAGGGGTAATTTCCTTACACACGATAGTATGCTGAAACTAATGATGGTAATATTGATTCTGCAACATTTCACATTTGTCTGCTTGAAGAAGGTGAAAATGCATTTATGGATGCACAGGACTTGTGTGAGGCGTATTAAACTAGAAGAAATCCAGAGTAAATGTGTAGTAACCTGTTGGAAGGATGAACTGGGTCTCTCGCTCACTTCTGGGTCTCCTGAATGTTGAGTCTGGATCATGCCACTTGGTGCCTGCAATGAAGTACAACAACAATTATCAGTCAGAAATATATTGTACTATAATACAACAAGTTTTAATTAAAAAAGTATCAATGCATATTAGACAAAGCCAGGTTTTCTACCTTCACTTCTTTTAATCAAACAATTAGTATTTTTTTTTTTTTTTAAAGAATCTTTCCTTCATTGCATGCAAGCACACCTCATGGTGCATAATTAACTGAACATAGTCTATACAATTTCATCAGTAAAGTAATTCCACAAGGAGATATTGAGGGGGAGCATATACTCCTGAAGGGAGATGTAACTAATTGTATTTTAACAGATCCTATACCGTATGATCTATCAAGAGGTCTTACTTACCAGATTACGCCATGGCCATTGAGAATCTCCATAATCGTAGGTTATTTCAGTCTCTGCTTCAATGTTTTCAATTGCAAATAAGCAAAGATGAGGTTTACCCTGGACTGTCAACCTTCTCATTTTACAATTTGGTGACTTGTGGCAATCATTCACCAGCCTTCCTAGCGAGCCATCTTCGCGGGACGCATCTATGCTAAAGTAGGAGGAAACAAAAGGTTTTTCCACAAAACAACACAAGGCTTTAGAGAATAACTGATCTTGTATAGGCCATGACTTACCACCATGCACTATTGTTCCATTCAAAATCAAACAAGAAAGCATTTTGTTTTTCTGTGTACTTCTTCTGCCTCTTGTCCAGTTCATATCGTGATATTAGCTCCCCACGGTACTCGGCGACAAACGATCCCTTTTCAATTGGTGTGCAGGTAAATACACCACGTCCTGAGGAAAAATGAATAAAATAGTGTCAAGTTATACAACCAAAATTAGATATTAATCGCTATTATATATTGACAAACTACAAAATAAAAAAAATATCAGATTTTTTTAGCAAAATAAATAATATATGAGTGTTAATGTTGCACAGTGGCAGGTTAAGTCGGCTAATGCGGTGTACTGTAACAGTTGCTATCATATTTATAATATAAATATTTAAGTTTCGACCACATATGACATACCTTTAAAGTCACTGATACACTTGACCTTAAAACAAGGTTACATAGATAACAAACACAAAAAAAAAATAAACTGAATAGCCTCAGCCTGAGGACTAAGTCTGGTTCTCCTTTTCGACATGCTCTTCGGCCATACATGTGCTCCTCAATTAGCAAAGATCTAACTACATAGATAATAAAGACAAAAAAGTCAGCAAGACAAGTACCAAAAAATACCCATACTTGAATAAAATAGGATGTATAAATGGTATTACGCTGCCCATAGAAATAATGTAACTTTAGCTTAACATTTACGTTACTCATTTTCTCACCAATGCATGTCATTAACTTTAGCTAATTAGGCTAATTGATTGATGCTAACACTGTGCAACTGCAGCTACAACCCACTGAGCAAAAGTACGTCCAATCGACGTCTTTTCAACGTCTTTGTCGGACGTTGAAATGACGTCCCCTGAAGCGCCAGGAATGAAAGTTTTTATGATGTCTTTTTTCGACGTCTTTTGGACGGTCTTTTGTCTGACGTTGAAATACGTCCCCTGAAGCGACCAAATGAAAGTTTTTATGACGTCTTTTTTCGACGACTTTTGGACGTCCAATATCGACGTCTACAGGACGTCTATAGAAGGGTTAAAATTGCATTCAGGATGTGGTCATTTCTGGACGTATTTTCAACTTCTTATAAAGTCCTCATTTAGGCGTCATTTATACTGTTTTCTCTGAACAAAACTAAACACTCGTAGGCTGCATTCATTAAATATCATGTTTTATTTCAATGCATATTTATTTTTGGTACTTGTAATAAACTTAAAGAAACAGGTGTGTTCACACAAAAACCATGAAATAAAGAAATGTCACTAATTATAACACGTTTGTGATAACACTTAACAACAAACAATTTAGTTCGTAGTTGGGTCCACTACATATATGTTCAACACCTATTGGAGTTTGACTTTTTTAAGCTTTTTTCATTTTATCATTGCTGAACTGCAATTAGCATAAAATTCTTAAAGATGGTATTCCTTTATTCAGCAAGAGTCCAAGTGTTCATGTGCCCAAATATTTATCTGCATGCACAAAATAATAATAAAAAAGTGTTTGAATCTGGGGTTCAGGACCAAAACAAAGGGTTCAACAAAATCATTATAACCATATTTTCCAGACTACTGGTCTTTTTTTTTTAATCTTCTGAGTGTGCGTGAATTATTCTAAGCAAAACGTAAACACATAACGCGGGGGCACTTACAGGGTTCTATAATTATAAGTTCTCATGTCTGTGTGACAAGCCTGTCTCGTACACAGTGTATTGTCCGTACCACTGTGTTTTTCTACATTTTCAGAATGAGGTTCACAGAAACTGAAGATAGCAAGTGCCTTTTAATTAACAAAAGAATTATACTGCTTTAAATAATGGATATGGCACTAGACTTTTTTTTTTATTTTATACATTAGGCCTAAATAGAAAAATATTTTTATTTTTATTCTGTTTTGAATAGTATTCAATTTAAATGATTTGAAGTGAGGGAAAATAAAATCGTTTACATGTTCCTCGAGTTTTTAAGTTTCTTAAAACGTTTGTTTTTATTTATCCAGTATTTTAAATTATTTCTGAAATTAATAGGAAAATGTGTCTTATACACGATTCAACTTATGTGTTTTTTCCTGACCTTGTGCAACTAGGCCCTAATTGGTGCATGTATTATTACAAATGTATTATTGAAAAACTGGTAAACTATTTAAAAATATAATAAAATAAAATAAAACAATCATGAGGTGGCATTATACTCCCGCCCCACAATAATTTTAAGCCTTACAATCTGTTGTATTCTGGAGGGTGTCTTTGAAAATCTTCTCTGCAAGGGATCCCTGGCGCCACAATGTGTAAATGTCCATGCTAGTTCGCATAGCATCCTAACAGCAAGTCCTGGTGTGGTAGAGGTAGGATTGGCGAATGGGCTTAAAAAGATCACCGATAATTTCTGATATTTACTCGATACGATATCAATGACGATACATTTTTGAGAAGTTGTTGTAGGGGTTATTTAAGGGTAAGAGCTCCTCCACACCATCCCCAAACCATCTCCTCGACCACACTCTTCTCACACCTTCGGTTCTCTTCCCTCCCCGTTGGCCTCTCCACC